>NW_028081272.1:0-2586 GCF_014824575.4 Sturnira hondurensis
GTCAGAACAAGATCCAGGAGTTGGTTTCAGAGTGGAGAGGTGATTTCACCCAATAGAAATGTTTTCAAAGGAAGCATATTGCACAAACTCTCACATTGAGCACAGCCCAGTGAAAATGGGACCTTTCAGCCCTGAAGGCAGTTCCACAGTGCCCCCTGCTGTCTGCAGGGTGAATGACGTCCTACCGTGTTTAGCTCCTTCAATAGAGTGACTGCTCATTACTTTTCAGCCCTCAAGAAAAGCTGACCCTTGGTGTGTTACTTGCATCCCCTACCCAACGTCAGCCCAGGACCTCCTCCTGTCTGATGAGCAAGGAGCCCTCACTGGGAGGGTATGATTTTCCCAGAGCCCCCCAGAAACTGACGCTGAGTCAAGACTCCAATCCAGGAGACAGACCTCAGAGCCAGACTTGTGAATCCCGTCCCTGTCCGGCCCCTCTCCATGTCCCTTATCCTGCTCCTCCCTCATCCCAGGTCCAGTCTCCTGAGTCCCTGAGTCACCGTCCTGCCTTCTGTACCCAGATGCTCTGAGAGCTCAGGTCGTCACCGTGGGGGAATCTGCATCTTGTGAAATTAGAGGCTGCCTGTGCACAGAGTGGGGGACACTGAAATATTTCCCTGTTTTCAAAACCTCAGTGTAAGAAAAATGTAAAATACATCGATATGTTATATTTAATCGAGGTTAAAATGAAAATATTTTCAAGTAAGTCAGTTAACAAAATCTACTATGAAAACTAATGCCACTGGTTTCTTCCTGTTTGTCAGTGTGGCTCCCGGGAGATTTTAGGTTACACGTGTGGTTCACAGTTTAATTTCTGTTGGACAGGACGCCCTGCAAGTCACTGCATCAGTCACTTACTTTGAAACAGGAGAGAGGTCTTTCTGGCACATTAAGGAGCAGGCACGTCTTAGCACTGAGAGTACAAAGAGAGGCTGAGGACGGTGGTGACAACCAGGGACCCTGGGGCCAGAACCTTGGCATCCTGTCACTCTGCGGTGCTGACCTCAGCCCAGGGGCCACACACCTGGCCTCAGCCTCCCTGTCTGTGACAGGGGTGAGGAGGGGACTGTGTGGCACACAGAGCCCCTGATGTCACACAGCTGAGGGACTGGGTGGCTGGGAGTGGATCTGACTCCTGTGAGGCACAGTGAGTGTCTGACCCCCTCCTATCCATGCCCTCTGTCCCCAATTTTGCAGGGAACTTAGGGCAAAGGCCCTGGGTGATGGGTGAAGAGGGTGGTGGGGAGGGAGGGCCAGGGGTTGGGACATGTGACACTGGAAGTGTTTCTTGGCAACACTGACACACACACACTGTAGGTACACACACACTTGTCTGTGCACACATGCAATGCCCTTTGCACAAATCATGGGAGGCCACTCTCCCCAGGATCCTGTTCTGATCACCAAAAATTCGAGTTTTGTGGATGAGATTAGTTCAGTCAGGACACACTGGTCAAGGGTGGGCCCTTATTCCATTAGACGGGTGACATTATGAAAAGGGAAAATGTAGGAACAGACGCTCACAAGTGAGACCACCCTGTGGGGATGGAGACAGAGTCTGTCAGCCGAGGTCATCAGAGACACCAGAAACCCCAGAAGATGGAAGGGAGGCAGGGGAGACTCAGCTTCACAGCCCACAACCCACCGACCAGGGGACCACAGATCTTCGCACACTGTTCCTCTCGGACCTGAGACAGTAAATCTCTATTGTCATTCCCATGGTGCTGTCTTTGACTGCAGTCACAGTCCCCTCCAAGGACACAGCTCTGAGGACACCAGCTGCTTCTGTCTCTCTGATCACTACCCGCTGAGGCAGGGCCTCCTGCCCTGAGCTCCCCTCCCGTGAGGGGCTTACTCTGCTCCTGGGAGCTGTCTCTGTCCCCACACAGCACAGTCTTCCCTGCACCCTGAGACTCTATGTGGGGGACCCTTGCATCTCCTTCTGGGCTCATAGTGAAGAGTGGTCACGGGTCCCCAAGGTCTATGCTGGCCCACAAGAGTGTTCTGCACAGTGTCCAGTGTGGGGGCCGACCTGAGTGCACTGTTCCCACTCACTGCTCTGGGGGGCCCTGTGTGTGTCTCCCCTCCCAGGACTGAGTGTGGGATAGGGAAGGGCCGGCTGAGGTGGGAGCTGTGCTCAGAGCTCCAGAGGGGGGCCCAGGGGCTGATGAGTCCCCTCAGGAAAAGCATGTCCCTCAGGGTTTGCATCACGGATGGCCTCCCCGGGGAGGGGACTTTTCTATAGGACCTTAAAGGAAAGGCGGAGTTAGCCAGGTGGGCATCGGTACCTGTGGAGGATGAGGGTGGGGATCTGGGATCGCCTGCCTGTTGGGAGGAGAGAGGGGTGCCTCGGTCCAGCCGCAGCAGGGTCCAGGGGTCCCTCGAGGTGAGGATAGGCATCGGCGCTGCGTTACAGGCAACTACACAGCTCAAAGGCAGGTGAAGCACTGTTCCGTTCATCGCAAGTACAGGCAGGTTTTTATATTTTCATTTGTAATAGTGATTAACATTTATTGGTGCATAGCATGATCAGTTAAGCAGAAAAATTCAATACAAAGGTAATCAGGAAAAGTACAAAAGTTCCCA
>NW_028081273.1:0-1636 GCF_014824575.4 Sturnira hondurensis
TGGCAAATATGTTTTCCCTCAAACTTAAAAATTAATTCATCTTAGTAATATTTTAATGAGAAATTTTATGGAATAAAACTTTAACTATTATTGATAGGTTATAAATAAACTTGAATGGACACAAAGCATGTGACTTGGTGGAATATTAAACAAATGCTAAAGGTATTTTTTTAAAAAATTCAGTTTACTTAATTGTGAATATTTTTTTTTATAAAACAACATAATTTTAAAGTAATTTAGTATTATTGCACAATTGAGATCACCTTTCATCAAATATTCTAAAAAGTTAAGAAATTGTATAAGAATAGAAGTGATCTCCAAAATGATAAAACATAAAAAATAATTAAAAACTTATACTAATTAAAAAAGAAATCTTGGCTACCACAACAGATTTCTAGTATAGTGTAGCTTAAAAGAATGTATAAACCTCTGTAACTAGTACTTCAAACAAAATATTTTTCAGATAATATTTCTAGCATGCTTACAATTTTCTTTTGGTAAAAACATAAACATATAATATTATTTTTAAATAGTCATATGTTTGCATACAAAAATATTTGGTGATGTTCTGAAGATGGCAACATAGTAGGAAGGAGTGGATTCCATTTCTCCATACACGTGGGAGAATATCCTGGCCGATCTGCGGAGGGACAGTGCAAACAGCCAACAGTTCCCCAGCATATTTGAAAATAAGAGACCAGAAATTGTAGTGGACACTAAAAAACAAGACGGTAAGAAGACGGGACAGTAGGGTCTCAGGGACCAGAGTGGAGACAGGAGCTGTGGCAGTCTTGCCCATAACCAGTGCTCCTGGAGACCGGCGGGTTTACCTCAGACTCTCTGGGAGCCCCTGACCTGCCGCAGGGTCTTTGGGGCCCTCCCTCCCAGGCCAAGCAGTGTTGGGCAAAACCACCGGGAGAGACCTGTTTGCTTGAGATTGTAGAGGGTGATAAGGACAAAGGGCCGAGATCAACCATGGAGTCTGTGGTTGCCAGCCTGGGAGAACTGAGACGTGTCAGGCTCTGACTCCGATAGTCACCAGTCTGGCTAGGGGATCGGGCTGTGCTGAGTGCCAGGCTTTTTTAAGGAGACATTTTTTAGAAAGTAAACTGAAGGATTCTTCTGAGACAGCCACTTGCCCTGCTCCCCACCCAGCCTGGCAGCAACCCCGAGGTTGGGCAGAAGGCCTTGAGTCCCCCCACAGAACTGGGAACGGTCTGTGCTTCAACCTGCGGAGCCCAGGAAGGCTGGCCTGCACGTGTGTGCACCACCCCCTCCCCAGCCCACAGCGATGACCCAGGGGAAAGTGCTCTAAAGAGGACCTATATCCCCTTTGTGGGACACTGGGAAGAGGCACCAGGTTGGCTCTTGGGAGAGTGCTAGCAGAAAGACCACACCAATCCCTCCTCAGCTTGCTGCAGCTACCGAGACCAGAAAAACTGGTTTGGCCGGTTTGAAACCAACAAGAGATGTTTTTTCTATTCTTTTTTTTTAAATATATTTTATTGATTATACCATTACAGTTGTTCTATTCCCCCCCTTCAATCCCCTCCACCAGCACCCTCCCTCCCCCACCATTCTCCACCCCTTAGTTTATAACTACGTGTCTCAAGTTCTTTGGATTCTATATTTCCCC
>NW_028081274.1:0-1502 GCF_014824575.4 Sturnira hondurensis
AAGATATCCTTTCAAAATGTTGTTTCTGATTAGAAAGCTGTACTTTTTAATTATGTAGTTTATGTGTTGAATAGGCATTTTAATGTGATAGACTTTTTGTGATTAGGAAGCAAGTTTGATTATCAGTAATATACACCCACTGAACAAACATTAATATTTATTCATGCATTTTATGAACCAGGAACAGTGAGGGGCCTGGCATACACAGAGTAAGATGTGCTCTGCCAGGAAGAACATTACAGCTCGGCTGGGAGTTTGAGACTCCCCCTACTTCCCGGTAACGTTACATTACCCTGCCAAGAAGTGTAAGTAGATAAACAAAGAAAAAAGCAGGAGGGTAGTAAACCATCTGATGGTTCTCTAACTATAGAGATAGGTAGTTGCCTGGGAAAATATTCCCCATCTTTAAAGTAATTTGTACCTTGTTTGTATTTTTCTTATGGTACCTACTGCCCTCCATCTTAGGTTATAGGCATTTAAATATTTGCCTTATCTATGTTGGTCAATTGTAAACTCCTTGAAGGCAGGTTTATATCTCCTTAATCTTTATATCCTTTGCCACACTTAAAACAGTGCTTTTTCTTATACTTACAGTAGTTACTGAATAAATACTTGTATGTATGAGTAACAATCTTTCAAGCAAAGTCAAAAGTTGGGAAGGAAAAGACAAACTGGTGCTTCCTGTTCTGCCCTTTTGCTTTTCTTTTTTTAAAAAGTACATTTTATTGATTAGGCTGTTACAGTTGTCCCAGTTTTCCCCTTTCCCTTTTACACTCTTCCCTCCAGCAATTCCCTCTTCTCTCCCATTAGCTCATGTCCATGGGTCATACATGTAAGTTCTCTGGCTTCCCCATTTCCTATACTATTCTTAACACCCCCCTGATCTATTTTGTACCTACCAATTATGCTTCTTATTCCCTGTACCTTTTCCCCCATTCTTCCCACACTCCTTCCCAGCTGATAACCCTCTGAATGATCTCCATATGTATGATTCTGTTCCTGTTCTAGTTGTTGCTTTGTTTTTGTTTTCTTTTAGGTTCAGTTGTTGATAGTTGTGAGTGCTGTCATTTTAATGTTCCTAGTTTTGATCTTCTTTTTCCTAAATAAGTCTCTTAACATTTCATACAATAATGGCTTGGTGATGATGAATTCCTTTAGCTTTAACTTGTCTGGGAAGCACTTTATCTGCCCTTTTATTCTAAATGACAGCTTTGCTGGATAGGTAGGTCCTTGCTTTTCATTACTTTGAATACTTCTTGCCAGTCCCTCCTTGCCTGCAAAGTTTCTTTTGAGAAATCAGCTCAGTCTTATGGAAACTCCTTTGTAGGTAATTCTCTGCTATTCTCTGCTGCTTTTAAGAGTCTCTCTTTATCTTTAACCTTTGTCATTTTAATTAAGATGTGTTTGAGCATGGTCCTCTTTGGATCTAACTTGTTTGAGACTCCCCATTCTTCCTGGACTTGTATGTCTATTTCTTTCGCTAATCAGGGAAGTTTTCTTTC
>NW_028081275.1:0-2590 GCF_014824575.4 Sturnira hondurensis
AGAAACTGGGGGGAGGAGAGACATGAACTCGAGCCAGAGCTCCTGAGGGGCGACCTGGGGGTGATGGCTGGGAGGGGTGTCCCCATGCCTCAGCCACTTCAGGGAACAGAGTCCTGTTTGATGGGGATTTCCTGAAGTGACACCGTGAAAGTGGCATTGAAGGAAGGCACAAAAAATTCTTTCCTGTTTCCTATATGGAAATCATCAGTTAAAAAGTTAGTTTTCTTGTTATAGACCATAGTAGGAAGACATGCGGACTAAAAGCAATGTGGTAACCTGGGACAAAGTTGGATGTTACTTAGAAAAAAAAGGAAAGAAAATTTACATTTAATATGATAATGGATACATTGGATTTGAATATATCCTCTTGATATTTATTTTCTATTTTCCAATCTGTTCTTCATTCCACCTTTTTCCTCCCTTATTTTGTTTCAATTCAGTCCTTTTTAGTATTTCCTTTTAAGCTTACTAGTTATACCACTTTGTTTTATGTTTTTAGAAATTTCTCCAGAGTTCGTAATATATATGTTGAACTTACCATAATCTACTTTCCAAGAATATTACACCACTTTACACATGATGTAAGAATTTCACAGCAGTGTCATTCCTTTTCTCTCCTGTCCTTTGTGCTATTGTTGTCACATATGTTACTTACACACACATTATAATCCCCACAGTACATTGTTATTTTTATATGAAGTAGTCAGCTTCCTTTTAAACAAAATGAGAAAAATGCATAAGTTTTTAAAATCTACCAATATATTTCACACTTCCAATACTTTTCATTCATTTGTATAGACCTGATTTTCATCAGATATTTTCTTTCAGTCAGAAGAGCTTTATTTAATAATTCTTACAGTACAAGTCTGCTAGTGATAATGAATTCTCTTAGCTTTTATTTGCCTGAAAATTCTTCATTTTTTCTTTACTTTTGTTGGATATTTTTACTGACATACAATTCTCGTAGAATTCTAGATTGATAGTCATTTTCCCCTTCCTCTCTATACATTAGAGATAGATATTGTTCCATTGTCTTCTGGCTTGCATAGATTTGGGTATGTGATCTTTGTAATTTTTTAGTCCTATTCTCTTACACATGAAGAGTATTTTTTCTCTGACTACTTTTAATATTTTCTTTTTATCATTGGTTTTCATAAACTTGATTATAAAGTGCCTTTATAATGTGATTTTCTTTGTATTTATCCTGCCTTGGGGTTTTTTTGAATTTCTGAACATGCCAATTTATATGTTTAATGAAACTTAGAACATGTTCAGCTATTCTTCAAATAATTTTTATATTCTCTTCTTTTTCTTTGTTTATCCCAATTGCACATATGATAGACCACTTAGTCCAGCCTTACTGGTCATTGATGCTGTGTTTAATTTACTAGTTTTTTTTTCCTCCCTTTGCTTTTGTTGGGATAGTCTCTCTCACCTTTTCTTTAATTTTGCTTATATTTTCTTTCTGGAACGTCTAATCTGCTCTTGAGCCTAGCCAATGGATTTTTACTTTCAGGTATTGCAAATGTTCCAGATTTTCTTCAAAACACTTTTCTTTATTATGCTTGTGTTTTTCTTAAATGCTTGAAAATATTTATGATCACTGCTTTAGATTTTTCCTATGCTAATTCCATCATCTCTGTGATTTCTGGGTTTGCTTCTATAAGCATTCTACTGACTGGTTTATATTTTTCTGCTTTTGCAATTTGGTTATTTTTTATTAGATGTTGGACATTGTGTGTTAGGTTGTTGGGTATCTGGATTTTGTCATCTTCCATAAAATGCACTGAGTCTTATGCTGGAAGCTAGTTTACTTGCAGGTCATCTTATATTTATGGGACTTGTTCATTAGCTTTGAAGCATCAGATCAGTCTTTGCTCTAGAGATAGCTCAGTTCTGCTACTAAGGTGTGCCCTTAATTCTTCTGAATGCCCTGAGTATTCAGTGAGGTCTCTCTATTCCTTTGGGTTATAACTCAAACGTCTCTCAACCCCACTGAGCTTCTATATTTGTTTAGCAGGCAGTTTCCCAGTTGTTCCTTCTCTGGCAATTATTCTCTCTTGCCTCATGGAACATCTCCCTACACATCCACAGCTCAGTCAGACTCAGGGGTTGCCTGTGTAGATCGCTGGAGTTCTTTTTCTGCATAGTGTCTTTCTCTTCAGTCCTTTGTCCCACAAAATCCAGCAGTCTCTGCTTTCTCAAATGCCAGTCTCTCTCTTTTCAGCTCTTGGAGACTACTTACTGTGCTTGGATTCTCATGAACATTTGCCAAGTGCCTCTGGACAGACATCTTTGGGACCACAGGGCTCACCTCCTTTGTTTTCTTCTCTCAGGGACTAAAGTACTGTGAAGCCCATTGTCCAATGTCTGAAAATAGTTGTTCTACATGTTTTCCATGCTTTTGTTCTAATTGTTTTAAATGGTGTGGAGGGCAGAATGTGGTCTCTCTCTTTTTTTTTTAAATGTGAGGGTTTCATTTTTTAAAATTTTTTTAAAGATTTTATTTATTTATTTATCTTTAGAGGGGAAGGAGAAGGAGAGAAACATCAATGTATGGTTGCCTTTCGTTCGTCCCCTGCTGGGAGTT
>NW_028081276.1:0-522 GCF_014824575.4 Sturnira hondurensis
GGTATAAGGAATAAGAAGCATAAATGGTAGGTACACAATGGACAGGAGAGTTAAGAATAGGATAGAAAATAGAGAAGTCCCATCTTATATGTACGACCCATGGACATAAACTAAGGTGAGGGAATGCTGGTGGGAGGCGGGGTGCAGGGTGGAGGGGATTGAAGGGAAGAAAAAGTGGGACAAATGTAATAGCATAATCAATAAATTATACTTCAAAAATCTCCAAAATATATAAAGAACTCATATGACTCAACACCAGGATGGCAATCCTATTAAAAAATGGGCAAAGGACCTGAATAGGCACTCCCCCTGCCCCCCTGCCTCCTGCTCTCTCTAATCAATGAATTTTTTTTAATTTAAAAAATACATTGTTTAAAGAACAACTTTGACTTTTTAAAAGCCACCTAAAGCTGCTTTCATGCAGAAAGTCCAGTGACATAATTAGGCTTCAAACAGAATTTGGTATTTCTGATATCTCCATTTGTTCTTGACAACTGATAATATTTTTGAAGTATTAAGAAG
>NW_028081277.1:0-792 GCF_014824575.4 Sturnira hondurensis
GTCAGAATGAACCGACGAGTCCCTCCCACGCGAGTACATGACAAGAACCCCTACCGAAAAAGGTCCGGTAATTCTACGAAGGGATTCCCATTTATTCACTAATTACGTACATCATCGGTACTCATATTATGGAAGTTGCAGGAGAAACATCAGCTTTCACAAACACAACTGGGAGGGCAAGATCGTCATTGTCAGTCAACCCCAGCGCGCCTTCCCCCTCATCACGGGATTGCCTCTTAATATTAAAGCAAGCTGCGCCATTGGAGCGAGAAGCACCGAAGGCATCCTTGTATTCGGGGCAAAACACAAGCTTGTAGTACCACCACCATATCTTCACTATTTTAAACTCTCCACTCACCACCTTATGGTCCGGATGGTTTTCCTGGTCGCCAATACCCACCCATGATTTGCCCGACTTATCGGTCACGAGCACCCACTTGGCTGAAGCCACACAGTTAGACTTCTTTGCGAATGAGATTTGCAGTGGGGTTCCCGAGAAGATGTTTCCGGTAATTGCGCCTGAGATTTCGAATTTCACCGGAACACCATTCGTGTTAACACCAATTATATTTGATGGGTATTGAAGCACAGTAACTGGGCAGATGGAGTTACCCGTTCTGCCCGGGTAGAACCCGGATCCTAGTGGACCCCATACGAATGGGAGAATATAATATTGGGCATCTGGGGTGAGGGGGTTTTCATTAGTGTCGAGAATTTGTTCAGATGCTGAGGCGAGTTTTGAGGGGAAAGTGAAAGCAAAGAGGAGGAAGGAGATAGTTATGACAAGTGCAG
>NW_028081278.1:0-727 GCF_014824575.4 Sturnira hondurensis
CACAGGAGGTGCACACATTCAGGACATGGGGGCAGCTACTGACACATGAGTAGCATAGTGAGGAGAAGCCAAAGAGTCATGTTTATGACTGTATGCCAGGTTGGGGTTCTTTTTGCCAACAATTGGGAAGGATGGTATCCTGGGCCAGTTTTCTGTGTTATCATACAACTCCACTCACTGACATTTCAATGAAATGTGTCACTTATACATGAGCAGGAACGTTTCCCTCATTTATCAGAGTCATGTGGGGGTGGCTCACGGGAGTCCCCCGGGGTGCCACGGACAAAAGTGAATAATGACCGAGACAGGATGGATCTGTTTGGGGAGGAGAAGTGAGCTGTGGCCAGTTTCTCAGGGGAGACAAAGGCCAGGAGGGGCCAGTTTTTCTGAGGAGAAAAAGGCCCACAGTGGCCAGTTTCTTTGAGGAGAAAAAGGCCCCGAGCATCTTCCTCCATAGCCTTTTTTGGGTTGTAATACACAGGAATACAGAGTGGCAAGGATCAAACAGTAGATACCATTTCAAAGATATCAGAGGCCTCACTATGAGTCAGTGTCTGTCAGGAACAGAGTTGTAGAAACTTTGGGAGACATACTCATTTCCTTTTGGACCCTTATCATATGAATGAAAGCACTCAGCAGAGCAGATTTCACAAGTTTATCAGGAAGTCTTTGTGGTGCCAGATTTTTCCCCAGGACATGCTCTAGCAAGGCAAGAAGCTGCACCTCT
>NW_028081279.1:0-1614 GCF_014824575.4 Sturnira hondurensis
GTGGAAGTTGTCAGCCAGCAGAGCAGAGGTCTGCCATAGCTGCCTGCAGGCCGGCCGACACCCCAGGGCGGCGTGTGCTGTCGCCCTCACAGCTCCGCTGTGCCCCTGAGACCTCTCGTCCACGTTCCTTCTGTCAGGTGCCACCCCTGTCCACTACAGTGCCCCCTTCCTACCTGTCTTGACACTCCCCCACTGTCCTCGATGTCCTCTCAGTGTCTCCAGCATTTGCCTCATTGTCTGCACGGATGCCCCCCATGCACGCTGGCCGACTAAAGCAGTGTTTGCCCAAGCTCCTCCAAGATCCCTTCCCAGCTACTACCCACACGTCTGTATACAGCCCCAGCCCCGTGGAGCCGAGAGCAGAGCCGACAGCATCAGGGGCTGGTTCAGCATTTGGCACCATGGACATAGGCCCTAACCACAGCACAGTGCCCGTGCCTTTCTCTCAAGATGGAACTCTGTCCTCGGGAAATAAGTGAGACACACGGTCATACCCACAAAGCGCCTACTGCAGCATTATGTGTTTGATACGGAAAATATTCTCAGTGCCAACAAGAGAAGGATAAGGAGGGCTGGGGTCCCAGGGAGCTCCGATAATGGCGCAGGTCACCCTGAGTCAGGGTGGGGGGAAGGCAGCCACCACCCTAAGGACCAACACCCTCCAGCAAGGCCCTGCTCCCAGGGCCTCACTCCCACTGGGCACCCAGCTGTGTGCCCGAATCCCTGCCCCGCCCTCCCTGGTCGTGCGTCTGTCCCCGCTCTGCTGAAGCTCAGTGGGCCCACACGCATCTGCCTCCACACAGACCTGAGAGCCAGGCCCGCCTGGGTGAGCGCAGCCCCCCACTTCCACAGACCAACACCCATGGGCCTGGGAAAAGGCCCTCCTAGTAAAGGTGGAGCCCATGCAAGAGTCGAAGTCCTCATCTGAGACTGACTTTAAAGAGACAGGAGAAACAGAGGAAATATTTCCTTTGCATTTCAAGAAAAGTGAAAGGTGGGGGGAGGCCACGAGGAAGGGCCCTGCGGTGGCACCAACTGCACACCAAGCGCCAGGCGGTGGGGGTCGGACTCAAAAAGAGTGGGACAGCGGGGTGGAAATGGCCAGGCAACACGTCCCCGCAGGGGGCAGCCGGAGATGCAATCCCCACTCCCCAAAGACAGCTGGGAGGAAAGGCAGAAAAGGAGAAGCCAGAGAGACTCGGACAGACGCAAGTGCTTCAAGCACAGGAGGGCCCGGCCCCAGCAGAGGCTGCCCCGAGGAGGGTGTCAGTAGCTGCAGAAGGAGGCAGGCAAACAGCCCAAGCCTGAAAATTCAAACACCATTTCTTACACTAGGCGAAATTATCAAAAAAGGGACCACTGCCTAATGTGCCTCATGAAATTCGGAATTTGATTTAAAAAATAAACAGGTAAACATCCAGGAGTACACGGGCGCTTTTTAGGGAGGGGCAAACACGGATGCAGCTTCGGCTCTCTTCTCCGCCGAAGCCCAGGTCAGCACACAGTGGAGCAGAACGCACAGTTCTCGGGGGAAGGAAGCAAACCAGGAATTCCTCTGTCTCGCCAAGCACCCGTGATGCCCACGTAAACTCCCCTGCAGATATCCAAGGAGAA
>NW_028081280.1:0-1635 GCF_014824575.4 Sturnira hondurensis
GGGCTGACTGGCACCTGCCTCCCCGTAGGTGGCTGCACAGAACCTCACTGCACAGGTGACAGAAGCCCGCCCGGTGCAGGTGCTGGGCGGCAGGACCTGTAGACAGGAACAGGAAGCCCACACACCTGTCCCCTCCCACTCAGCCCAAAGGCCACTCGGTGGGTTCCTGCCGTCCCTCACACTGCTTCTCACAGCCCAGCACCTTGGGCACTGGCATCGGGGGCTGGGCAGTGGCAGCTCTCCCCAGTGACCCGCCTATGTGACTTCTGCCCATTTACACGCTGGCTGCCTGGCAGGGAGCTGGCACACAGCACATGCTGAGTGGGCATTTCAGAGAAACCAGGGGCCCCGCCCCCGCCCCACTCCAGCTAATCTGCCCGTTCCTGCTGCGGCAGGGGGCTGGGAGGCATCCTGGCCTCTCCCAGAGGCTCTGCTGCGGCAGTTTTGCTCCCCCTGGATGGGCTTTGAGAGCTGGAAGCAAGCCGCCCAGCCACTACGGGGTGGGGGGGAGGGTCGTCTCCCAGAGTCTGGATGGGGCCAGCCTCCTCTGCATGGAGGGCAGCCCAGGCTGGGGGTTCCCTCTAGAGTCTGTGCCCTCCTGCAGGTCAGTCCTGCTCAGGGGGACCCCAGCAGCCTGCGGCACTGTTCTTCGGCCATGAGCCCCTTCTTGAGGGGACAGTCCTTCAGCCCTGCCCTCCCCCCCCCAGAAATTGCTCCTTGAGGCCCAGACTCAGAGGGGCCCAGCCTCCACTCTGCTTCAAGGCCAAGCGCCGTCCGGAGCCTCCAACAGGGTCTGCCTGATGGAAGACAGCACTGTTCTAGTTTGTAAACGTGTCTCTTTTTAACTCAGGGGCAGAGTTGCCTTTTTGCGCAACACGTACCCAAGCTGCCCTAAGGAAGTTGGATGAAAGTTTAGTCCTACTAACTGCTTGGGGATGTGGTGGCCAGGTGAATGTGGGCATCTCTGAGCATCTGCCAACATGACAATGACCTTCAGTGACCCTTTCAGGGGCACTAACATTCCAGGAGAAAGTGGAACTAAGACACTGGACTCTGAAAATCGACGCCAGGGGTCGACTTGTCTGGTTGGTAGAGACGAGGAAAAGTGAAATACAGTGGAGACAAGCAGGGGGAAGGGCGGCCTAACACCCATCCTGGCACTGGGGGCAGCAACACAGAGGCAGGGGTGTGTCCGTCCCTTCCGCAGGGCCAGGGACAGAGGGGCAGGCCACCACTGCCTTTCGATCAGGGTGTGCAGATGGGACCTGATTAGAAGGAGGATGGGGGAGTGGACACCCATCAGACGAGATCCCCCTGGCAGCCCCGTGATTTCCACAGGCTCCTTCCCACCCCACACCCCGTTTCCACTGGTAGGTCCCACATGCCCAGTGTCACTCAGAATGGACTCCACTGCAAGGCCAAGTTGCTGCTTAACCCCTGCACCGGTCGCTGTGCGCTGGCACAGAGACCTGACAGGACATGATGCTGTGTGGGGTCTGTGGCCGAGCTCAGCCACTCCACCCCCTGGCCTTGTCCAAACACAGGCCCCTGCGCCTGCACCTCGAATGGCAAGGTCCCCCCCGGGCAGCTCCACCGGCTGGAAACGCTCTTCCCTCCCCTCTGGACTCCCCACCA
>NW_028081281.1:0-751 GCF_014824575.4 Sturnira hondurensis
GGCAATGAATAAGTACCTTTCAATAATAACCTTAAACATAAATGGATTAAACGCACCAATTAAAAGACACAGAATAGCTGAATGGATAAGAAAGCATGACCCCCACATATGCTGCCTACAGGGGACCTACCTCAGGTCAAAAGGCCATCACAGACTAAAAGTGAAAGGGTGGAAACAAATCTTCCAAGCAAATGGTCAAGAAAAAAAAGCCGGGTAGCAATTCTCATATCAGACAAAATAGACTTCAAAAACAGGGCCATAAAGAGAGACGTAGAAGGTCACTTCAAAATACTCAAGGGAAGAATCCACCAAGAAGACATTAACATCGTAAATATATAAGCACCCAACATAGGAGCACCCAAATATATAAAGAAAATCCCAGAGAACCTCAAGAAAGATATTTACAGCAACACAATTATAGTAGGGGATTTTAACACCCCACTGTCAAAAATGGACAGACCCTCCAAACAAAATATCAACAAAGATGTTGCAGCATTAAACCACACCCTAGATGAAATGGGCCTAATTGATATACATAAAGCCCTCTATCCCAAAGAAGCTAAATACACATTCTTTTCAAATGCACATGGAACATTTTCAAAGATAGAACACATAATTGGACACAAAATGAGTCTCAACAATTTCAGGAAAATACAAATCATACCAAGAATTTTCTCTGATCACAAGGGACTGAAATTGGAAACCAACCTCAAAGGAAAAAACCCAAAACACCCCAAATCATGGAGACTGA
>NW_028081282.1:0-17498 GCF_014824575.4 Sturnira hondurensis
GCTTCTTTGAAGATTCTTTCTTTGTCTTTAAAATTTGAAATTTTAATTATGATGTGTCTTAGAGTATGCCTCTTTGGGTTCATCTAGATTGGGACCCTCTGTGTTTCCAGAACTTCCATGGCTTTTTCCCTTCTCCAAGTTAAGGAAGTTTTCTGTCATTATTTTTTCTAATAGGTTTTCTATCCCTCATTCCTTTTCTTCTTCTGATATCCCTATGATGTGAATGCTATCACATTTCACATTATTCTGATGTGCCCTTAAGCTATCCTCATACTTTTTGGGTCCTTCTCATTTTGTTCCTCTACCTGGCTATGGCTATTTCTTTCTGCCTTCTCTTCCAGCTCGCTGATTCAGTCCTCTGCCTCATCCAGGCTGCTTGTTCCTTCGTCAGATATTGTATTCTTCATTTCTTCCTGGCTCTTGTTTATAGTTTCTATTTCCCTTTTCATGCTGTTGTAGTTTCCACTCAGTTTCTTGTAGTTGTCACTGAGTTCCTTGAGCATCTAATAACCATTTCTTTGAATTCTGTGTCTGACAGATTACTTGCTTCGATTTCATAGAGCTCTTTCACTGGGGATTCTCCCACTCCTTTCTTTTGGGGCTTCTTTCTTTGTCTTCCCATTTTAGGTGATTTCTTTTCATTTGTTTCTGCTTCTCGGGATGCTCCACTTTGCCTGCCTGTCTTCATGGGGTGGACTTCTGGGGTAGGAGTTCTGTGGGACTCGGTGGTGCGGTCTCTTTGATCTGGTCTGGTTGCTGTAGGGGTGCCCTTTCTTCCGTTAGTGTGGGCTTTCCTGTGCTGGGCTTTACTTGTTGGTGGGGTCTTCTCTCCAGCAAGCTTACTAGTAGTCACAACTTTCACCTGATCTTCTATGCTCTTGTATAGGCGTTGGTTAACAAAGCTGTATTGTGGGACAACCAAACCTACACCAATAAAAAGAACCCCCTTACCATATCAGCAGTCTCAACCGCAATTGAGCAAAGATTAATAAAGGTGAAAAGATTACGAATATTATAAGATACGACAAAGGGTGTATGAGGTGAGTAAAAGAGGGGAATATGTTATTGAGTGGTAAGAGGGAGGATAGTTGATAAGGATTGGGATAGAACCAAGGCGAAGAAAGGGAGAGAACAAAATTTACAATGTAAGTAAAACACAAAAGAGCAATGGGAACAGTGGGGTAAGAAGAGGGAAGAGCATACTATGAGATTTGAAGTAAAATTGAAAAGTTGTTGGACCTACAGGAGCAAAATAGCAGGAAAATTATAGCAGAGTCAATAGCAACAACAGCTGAATAAAGTTTAATAAAGGTGGAATGGCAATAAGAATATTTTACAATAGGGAAAATTGAGTATGCCATGTCTAGAGTAAAGAAATGATTTTGAGAGGATGGGGGAAGCGCACTAACAAGAATAAGGAGTAAAGCACCGTTTGAGAGAGGGGGAAAAATGAAAATTCTTCGCTCAACTAATCAGGGGCAGGAGGAAGGCAAAATGGGGTAAGAGAGGGAGAGTATTCTATGGGATTTAATGTACAAACAAGTAGTGAACAAAAAAGAATCTGTTGAAGAAGTACGGCAATGACCATGGTCATTTGCCTAACTGGCCACTGTTCATCAAAGGTGGGAAAGAAGTGAGACTCTTATAAGGGGGAAAAAGAATGTGAGCTGACTTGTGCCAGGTTAGGTGGAGGGGAAGTTGTGAGAGTAAGGATAGGAACATGGCCTAGTGTGAGGGTCAAGTTTATTAACAACAGTAATAAAGTTCAGGAAGATGGCGAAATGAATTAAGACTAGGTAAGGGTTTTGTAACAACCATAACATAATAAAAATATATAATTTGAATAAAAATAATACAAAGTAAAAGGTCAAGAGTACTGAGTTATTTGGCATATAAGTGAAATAAAAGAAGAAAAATACAGCATGAAAGGGAGTAAAAAAACGTAAAGAGAAATAAAAACGCACGTTCTGATGAAGAGCAAGGTGAAATTTGTCTCAGCTGTCACTGTTCACCTTCCGACTTCTTTCTGTTCCTGTCTGTGATTTTCTCTCAGCTCCAGTTCTTACTGTCTTACTCTGGAGGTTGGTGGGGGAAGCCCCCTGCTGGTTGTCAAGCCTGCCAAGCAGGTTTTGCAGATCTTCCTGGCTCCTGCAGGTGGTGTGGGGTTGGGCTCAGTTTTCCTTTCCAGTGGCTCAGTCTGGGCTACAGTAATCACGGGTGCCCATTTTCTAGCCCACTGCCCTCAGAGCCCTGTGCTGCCCACACTCTCCTCTCTGCGCAGTTGCTCTGGGCTGGTGCTGAGAAACCACCTNGAAATGAAAGAAGAAAAATACAGCATGAAAGGGAGTAAAAAAAATGTAAAGAGAAATAAAAATGCACGTTCTGATGAAGAGCAAGGTGAAATTTGTCTCAGTTGTCACTGTTCACCTTCCGACTTCTTTCTGTTCCTGTCTGTGATTTTCTCTCAGCTCCAGTTCTTACTGTCTTACTCTGGAGGTTGGTGGGGGAAGCCCCCTGCTGGTTGTCAAGCCTGCCAAGCAGGTTTTGCAGATCTTCCTGGCTCCTGCAGGTGATGTGGGGTTGGGCTCAGTTTTCCTTTCCAGTGGCTCAGTCTGGGCTACAGTAATCACGGGTGCCCATTTTCTAGCCCACTGCCCTCCGAGCCCTGTGCTGCCCACACTCTCCTCTCTGAGCAGTTGCTCTGGGCTGGTGCTGAGAAACCACCTCACTTTGCACCCCTTTGATAAATCCACGAGATGCCCTGAATGAGAGCAAACTGTGGCCACAACTCTCGCTCCCTGTTGGCCTGGCAGTTGTGTGCCTGAAGTCCCTACCCAGTGTGCCTCAGTTCACCTTCTAAAAAAAGTCTCTTTGGGCATCATTGCCATTCCGAGCCATGCCCAGCTTTGCACAGTCCAACTCTCTGGCAGGTCCAGAGTCTATCTCAGCCACTGCCAGTCGCAGCCCACCTCTTCTTCCAGTTCCAGGTACCGCCAGGATCCCCTGACTCTGGCACTGTCCTGGCCAGCAACTGTTCCCCCAGCTGGGGAGTCCTGCCTCACCGGCTTCAACGGCCCCCTCCTCGGCCTCCCCACAACTCAACATGTTCAGGTCTCTCCTGGCCCCCATCTGTGATCTCCCAATCCTGGGAGGGGAGGGAGCCGCTAGGCTGCTATCACTGACCCAGCTCTCCTCTCCATGGCATCAGTGGTGACCCCATGGCATCAGTGGTTTCTGGTGCCCCCCGCCGTCCCCCCCGACCTGGGAACTTCACCAGTCCGCCTATAAAATCTCCCTGCAGCCCATTTTGAAGCATCCCCTGCACTCTTTGGCTCCCAAACTTCTTATCAGCTGATATTCTGTTGACCACTTTGTTTTTTGGAAGATCAGCTAAGTGTCCCAGCTGGCTGTAAGAGCAAGTGGGCTCAGCTGCCATCTACTTCGCCACCATCCTAAATTTTTATACTAGTACTAATTTAAATACTTAGTACTAAAGTTTTGGTTAGTACTTCAAGTCAGTTCTTTTTTTTCTATTTTTCCTAGTTGGTTATTTCAATGTAGGAAGCCTATTTGTTTCTATAAAAAGCTTTTCAGTTGGTTTCTTTTAAAGTTCCAAGTAAGCATCAGTATGAAAATGCTCATTTTTATGTCTTTTCTGATTTTTTTTTTGTTTTGGTTACCTTTCAGAGTGCTCCTTTTGCTCTGCAGAAGCTTTTTCTTTTTAAGATTTTATTTATTTTAGAGCAAGGAAAGGAGGGAGAAAGAGAGGGAGAGAAACAATGTGCAGTTGCCTCTCATGTGCCCCTTGTTGGGGACCTGGCCTGCAATCCAGGCCCACGCCTTTACTGGGATCAAGCCAGCGGGATTGGACCAGCAACCCTTTGGTTTGCAGGCTGGCGCCCAGTCCAGCGAGCCACACCAGCCAGGGCTGCAGGAGATTTTCAGGTTGATGTCCTACTTGCTGATTTTTACTTTTACTGCTTAGTGTCATCCAAAAACATATTAACAAAATCCAGGTTGAAGAGCTTTTGCCGTTTTCTAGGAGTTTCAGAGTTTCAGGTCTTACATTTCAATCTGATAATTGATCTCACCTTTAAGTGGAACCTAATCAACAAAATAAACAAGCAAGCAAAATATAACCAGAGACACTGAAATTAAGAACAAACTGACAGTGACCAGAGGGGAGGTGGAGGGGATAATGGGAGGAAAGGGGGGAAGGGTTTTCAGGAATATGTATAAAGGACACATGGGCAAAGCCAAGGCGGGGGGGGGGGGGGGGGGGGGGGGGGATCAAGGGAAGGAGGTGGCGATGGCTGGGGCAGGGGAGAGGGTGGGAGGGAAATACAACTATACTTGAACAACAATAAAAGAAATCTAATATCTTTCAAATTACCATATCTTTTGGACTATGAGATGCACTCCACCCCCAAATTTTGGAAGAATAATGGTTGTTAATGCTGCTGTTGAATTCGGTTTGCATTTACATTGGTGAAATATTATTTATTTTATTAAATATTTTACCACATTTTTGTCCCAAAAATTTTTTTCCTGTTTTTCTTCTCTAAAACCTAAGTGTGTCTTAGGGTGTGAAAAATATGGTAATCTTAGTTAAATTTGTTCTGAAGTATTTTACTGTTTGTTAATGGTGCAATTTCACTCTATTGAAATTGAATATGCACTTTCCCCAACACTTTCTAACGAGATTTTCCTTCTTCTACTAAGTAGTGTATTCTTGGCTGCCTTGTCAAATAAATAATAGTTGATTTTATATGCAAGGCTTTATTTCTGGGCACTTGATTTTGTTGAGTTGGTCTGTGTATTTGGTGATACTATTTTCATTATTTTAACTTTGTAATATAGTTTGAATTCTGGAAGTATGATGCAACTTGGTTGTTTCTCAGGATTGCTTCAACTACTCAGGATCTTAGGTTGTTCCTAAGGATTTTAGGATTTTTTTTTTTTTTAGCTTTACCAATTTCATTTATTGAAATTGCCAATTTCAATAAATTTTTTTTTGTGACAGTTTATTTTTTTTATTTTTTTTAATTTAATATAATTTTTATTTAATTCTTGTTCAAGTACAGGTTTCTGTCTTATATTCCCAACCCTGCCCGCCCCCCACCCCATGCTCCCCGCCTCCCTCCCCTTTCCACCCCCCACCCTTAGTTATTGTCCATGTGTCTTTTATACTTGTTCATGTGAGTCCATTCCCTTTTCCCCTATGATTCTCTCCCCTCTCCCCTCTGGGCCCTGACAGCCTGTTCCATATTTGAGTGTCATTGGTTGTATTATGCTTGCTTGTTTGGTTTGTTTAGATTCCTGTTAATGGTGAGATCATATGATATTTGTCTTTCACCGCCTGGCTTATTTCGCTCAGCATAATGCTTTCCAGTTCCATCCATGATGTTGCAAAGGGTAGTAGTTCCTTCTTCCTTTCTGCAGCATAGAATTCCATTGTGTAAATGTACCATAGTTTTTTGATCCAGTCATTTACCGATGGGCATCTAGGCTGCTTCCAACTCTTGGCTATCGTAAATTGTGCTGCTATGAACATCGGGGTGCATAGGTTCTTTTGGATTGGTGTTTCAGGGTTCTTAGGATATACTCCCAAGAGTGGAATTGCTGGGTCAAAAGGTACGTTCATTTTTAGTTTTCTTAGAAAATTCCATACTGTTTTCCATAGTGGTTGTACCAGTCTGCAATCCCACCAACAGTGAACTAGAGTCCCCTTTTCCCCACAACCTCTCCAGCACTTGTTGTTTGTTTCTTTGTTTATGATAGCCAATCTGACTGGTGTTAAGTGGTATCTCATTGCGGTTTTAATTTGCATCTCTCTGATAGCTAGTGATATCGAGCATCTTTTCATGTGTCTCTGGATTCTCTGTATGTCCTCCTTGGAGAAATGTCTGTTCAAGTCCTCTGCCCATTTTTTGATTGGGTTGCTTGTCTTCTTTGAGTGGAGCCGAATGAGTTCTTTGTATATTTTGGAGATTAAACCCTTATCTGAGGTATCATTGGCAAATATGTTTTCCCAAGCTGTTGCTTCTCTTTGTATCTTGATACTGTTTTCCTTAGCCATGCAGAAGCTTTTAATTTTGATGAGATCCCATTTGTTTATTCTTTCCTTTATGTTCCTTGCTCTAGGGGACGTATCAGTAAAAATATTGCTGCGTGGAATATCTGAGATTTTCTTGCCAAGGCTCTCCTCTAGGGTTTTAATGGTTTCACGGCTTATATTTAAGTCTTTTATCCACCTTGAATTTATTTTGGTGTATGGTGTAAGTTGGTGCTCAAGTTTCATTTTTTTGCATGTAGCTGTCCAGTTCTCCCAACACCATTTGTTGAAAAGGCTGTCTTTACTCCATTTTATGTTATTGCCCCCTTTGTCGAATATTAATTGACTGTAGAGAGTTGGGTTTATTTCTGGGCTCTCTATTCTATTCCATTGGTCTATGTGCCTGTTTTTGTGCCAGTACCAGGCTGTTTTGATTACAGTGGCCTTGTAATACAGTTTGATATCAGGTATTGTGATCCCTCCCACTTTGTTCTTCTTTCTCAAAATTGCAGCAGCTATTCGGGGTCTTTTCTGGTTCCATATAAATTTTTGAAGTGTTTGTTCTATGTCTGTGAAATACGCCATTGGTACTCTAATAGGTATTGCATTGAATCTGTAAATTGCTTTGGGTAGTATGTGAAAAAGGCCACTGGAATTCTTCTAAGGATTACACTGAACTATAGATTGCTTCAATTAGTATGGACGTTTTAACAAAATATTTCTTTATCACAAACACAGGATATCACTGTGTTCAGTTTCTATCATCAGTGTCTTAGTTTTCAGTGTATTGGTTAAATTTATTCGAAGTATTTTATTGTTTTGAAAGCTGTTGTAAGCTGTTTTATTTATTCCTTTTTCAGACAATTCATTGTTACTGTTTAGAAAGGCAACTAGTTTTTCTATGTTTATTTTGGATCCTACAACTTAACTGAATTTGTTTGATAGTTCTAAGTTTTGTAGTGGAGTCTTAGAAATTTCTACACGTACAAGTCACATTATCTGTAAACAGAGACAATTTTACTTCTTCCTTTCTGATTTGGATGTCTTTTATTAATGATCCTTCTTGCCTAACTGCTCTGGGTAGGACATCCTTTAACACATTGAGTAGCAGTTGTGAGAATGAGCATCCTGTCTTCAACGAAATACATGTAAGAGAAAGCAGCCGCTGAGCCTGGGGTGGGGCAGCAGGGCACAGGTCGTGAGCATCTGGGCTGACTGGCTGCCAAGTCTAAGGGCGAGTGAAGGGGACCCATGGCTGAGCTCTGAACACAGATGCAGCCTCTGCTTTTCTGTAAGTTGTTACCCAGCTATAGGGTCTGCAGCGTGTAGAAGATGCCTTTAGTTTAAATGCTCAGGCTTCGCTGGAATGGGCTGGGACAGGTGTGGGCCTGTGGCTCAGGTGAAGGGAGTGCAGAGCCCATGAGACACGGGAGGGAGATGCTGAGGCTGCTGGTCTGGGGTGGAGGCAGCACCTGAGCTTCAGAATCAAGTCTCATTTCTGCCACTCACAATGTGACTTCGGGCGGACTTCTTCTCCTGCCCAAGCCTCATTGTCCACATCTATAAAGTAGGGACCGATTTCTGCATCTATGAAGTACAACAGTTCAACAGTGGATGTTATGTGAGGACAGCATCCCCCATAATGCACTGCATGGCAAGTTGTTGATAAGTGATGGTGAATGGATGGGTGGGTGGATAGATGATAATGAATGGATACATGTGTGGATGGATGATGGGTGGATGATGATGGATGGGTAGAGGGAGGGATGCAGGGAGGGAGGGAGGGTTGATGGAGGGAAGGACAAATGGATAGAGCGGCCACGATACATGGTCTCCAGAACCGGATTGCAAATGACGGTCGGGTCACCTGGTAGCACCCCGGTGCAGACGAGAGGTTCAGAGGACAGAAATTGAGACACCAAAAAGCAGTCTGCTTTTACTTCATAGTTAAATTACTTTCTCCAAGATCGGCCAGTGATGGTGACTCAAACATGAAGGACACAGTTCAGTTTTGTGGTGCTCCCAGTTTTTTTCAGCTTTTCATTATTCTTCATAAAAGAACTTTATTTCTTCTCCAGAGAGTCATCTGTAAGGAGATCTACCCAACAGATCACTAATGTCTCCTTGGGGCAACAGAATATTTGTTACATTCTAATCAGTTTGGGGCACAAAATTTCCACCTGCATCACGGAATGAGGGTGGAGCCAAGGTCAAGCCACATTCACGGTGCAGGTCACACGCTTTTCTCCACAAAGAGAGGCTGGGTTTGGTGCCATGCAGGGGAAAAGCCCTCTCGGTTCTGTTCTTCCTACATACAGAGGTCTGTCTGAAAACAACTAAACAATTTAAACTGGCCTGCAGTTTCCTCACCTGTGTGGCCCCCAGTTCCCGTGTGGGCCATGCACACAGGAGGACTGTGTCCAGGAGGCCTCTGTCCAAACCCTCCTACAGGGTCTGCTGTGGACCCCAGAGCACCTCTCCCTGGGACAGTATCCTCGCTGGCCTGTGTGTCCAGTGTGAGGCACGCTCAGGGGTCATGGTGCCTGCCTGTCCTGTGACCCTGGGCATCACGGTGAGGGTTGGGGTGGCAGGCACATCCTCAGTGCCACCTCCAGGCCCCTGTGCACCGGCCACCACCATGCAGGGAGCACATGTCGCAGCAGCCAGGTGTCTTGCCATGGTGGCCAGTTCTCAGTCACATTTCTCTTCCTGGTTTCCCTCTGTGTTCTGAGGGCAGAATGGGCCTCAGAGTGACCTGCCAATTCACTTCCCACCAGCACAGCTCTGAGGCCATGCCCCCCATGCCCCAGAAGATGGAAGCAGCCCTGTCCCTCACATCCTTACCCCTGAAAGCAGATGAGAGCTCTAGACATTGTCTGCCCTCTTTAGTGCTATAATGTCATTTTGTCCTCATAACCTTGGGGTGGGGACAGGCAGGTGCTTTAATAGCTCCCTCCTACAAGGGCGTTATAGGAGAGAGGTGACGGGAGACTGAGCCACAAGAAAGACTGTCCAGGAACGAGAAGTGAACCCCAGCTGGGGGATCCTGTTCAAAGCCGAGGCTGGAATTCCCAGCCAGAGAGAGGGAGACCCTGCTGGTGTCATCTTGAGCGGCTTTGCAGGTGTGTTGGTTCGGCAGCATGTGGCCGTGGGACACAGGACATGACTTAAAGCCTGAGGAGGTGATAGTACCTGACAAGTTAATAGAGCCACTCCAGGGGCGGTTACTTCAGTGTCAGAACCGTTTCAAGGGCCCAGCTGTTCTGTACGTTTGTGCTCTGCCACAGCCACGCATCGCTGCTGTCTCCATCATGACCGCAAGGTGACTGCGTTAGTTCCGGCCATCCTAGCCACACTCCCACATCAGCAAAGGCAGCATATTTCTTCCCTGAATGAAAAGCATTTCCTGAAAGTCCCTGTTCCCTTCTCAGAAACAACCACGTGCCCCTGTGTAAACCAGACACTGGCCTGGGGAATGGGCCCATCATGCCTTGTCTAGAGCTCTGTCTCCAGCCCCCGGGGAGCAGGGCTCAGGCCGTGGTCACGGCAAGAAGGCAGGAAGGTGGTACATTCTCAGCGGGTGGTCGGCAGGCACATTCTGACTCTGTCCTGCGCTTGGTGCTACGTTCTCCAGGTGAGTCCCCCACCAGCTCCTGTCCTCTGTCAGCCCTTGTCTTTGGAGATCTGGTGCTGAGACCCTTCCTGACTGCCTTCCTGACTCCACTCATTGGAGTCCCGCCTTTGTTCATGAGAAGGTGCACTCTTAGTTCCCATCCTGGCCTTAGCTTCGTTCCTGCGGTTCGGGTTTGTAGGTGCCTTTCATCATCCCCTGGCCTGGGAAGCACTGTGTATTTCTCTTTAATGCTGAACAATGATGGCCCTGTGCACTGTACCCTCGGGAGCTCTTCCTGAGTTCTGTCTCCATGTCACCAAGACACAGCGTACACTGTGCCACAGCCTGAGGGGCCCTCAGAAACAGTGGTGAATCTCAGGCTTCCATGAAAACTTACCTGGCAGCCCTCCCTGCCAGTGGCGTGAGTTTCCATGGCCTTGGCAGTTCACACATTACACTGAGCAGAAGACAGACCCTGCTCTGCATGGCGAGTCCTGTGTCAGGGGCCAGACCCTACCCTCTGGGATACAGTGCTCCTGTCTGTGAGGTCAGGGCTGGGCCAGGCCCACGTGTCACTCGGCAGTGGCTCCCCATGGTCTGGCCTTCATGGCCATGCAGCCCTTCCTGCTGCGGCCTGCTGTAGTTAGCTCTGCTGCCCCCAGGCTTGTCTGCATGGTTCTGTTTTGCACACAGGCACAGCTGCTCTCGCTGCCTGTCCGTGTTCTCGGCACACCCAGGCCTGTCTCCCACATGCTGCTGCTGGGCTCCCACCATCCCCCAGAGGGTTGAACAGCCTCCTCTGGGTCCCCAGATGCTGGGCCCGCACTTCATTCTACTTGTATTCCAGGGATTACTCCTCTATCTGGTCCTCTCTGTCACTGCCATGCCTAGCACAGTGTCACCCATGTAAGTAGGAACACAATGCGTATTTCTCATGTGGGACAGAAATCCCCCTTCACATTCTCAGGAGAGAGGGTGAGTCATTCTTTATTTTTTAAATACGTTTTACTGATTGATTATTACAGTTCCATTTTTTTCTCTCCTAAATGCCTCTCTGACCTAGCCCCACCCTCCCACTCCCATTGCCCACCCACCTTAGTTCGCATCTGTGGGTCAGCATGTTAAGTTCTTTGCCTTCTATGTTGTGCATACGATTCTTAACCACCCCTGTCTATTTTGCACCTGCCATCTGTGCTACTTATTCCCCGTACCTTTTCCCCCTCTCTCGCTCTCTCCACTGATAACCCTTCCTTTGATCTCCATTTTTATGATTATGTTCCTGTTCTGGTTGTTTACTTAGTTGGGTTTTGTTTTAGGTTTAGTTGTTGATAGTTGTGAATTTATTGTCATTTCACTATTCATAGTTTTGATCTCTTTCTTAGATAAGTTCCTTTAACATATCATACAATAAGGGCCTGGTGGTCATGAGCCCCTTTAACTTGACCTTATCTGGGAAGTACTTGATCTGCCCTTCCATTCTAAATGATGGCTTTGCTGGATGGAGTAATCCTGGGTGTAGGTCCTTGCCTTACATGACTCTGAATATTTCTTTCCAGCTCCTTCTTGCCTGCAAGATTTCATTGGGGAAACCAGCTGATAGTCTTATAAGAACTCCTTTGTAGGTAACTATCTCCTTTTCTCTTCCTGCTTTTAAGATTCTCTCCTTATCTTTTTCTTGGGTAATGTAATTATGATGTGCCTTGGTGTGTGCTCACTTGGTCTTTGGACTCTCCTGGAAATATATTTCTTTTGCCAGATTAGGGAAGTTCTCCTTCATTATGTTGTCAAATAAGTTTTCTATACCTTGTTCTTCCTCCTCTCCTTCTGGCACCCCTATGATTCAGATGTTGAAATGTTTCAAGTTGTCCCGGAGGTTCCTAAGCCTCTCCTCATTTTTTTGAATTCTTGTTGCTTCATTCTGTTCTGGCGGAATGTTTATTTCTACCTTCTGCTCCAAAGTTTTGATTTGAGTCCCAGTTTCCTTCCTGTCACTGTTGACTCCCTGTACATTTTCCTTTTTTTCACTTTTCATAGCCTTCACTTTTTCCTCTGTTTTGCAACCATACTCCACTGTTTCTCTGAGTATCCAGATCATCAGTGTTTTGAACTCTGCATGTGATAGGCTGGCTATCTCTTAATTACTTAATTGTATTTTTTCTGAAGCTTTGATCCATTCTTTCATTTGGGCCATAATTTTTGGCCCTCTGCTCCTATTACCTAGTAAGGGACAGAGCATTAGGTATTGGCCAGGGCGGGGCATCTCACTTTGCTGCGTTGTGGCTCTGTATGTAGGGGAGGGGTCCGAGGAGGAACGATGCTGCTTGCTTAGCTCTCTGCTGGCTCCAGTCGCTTCCTCTGCTATCTATCAGCAAATTTGGTACTTCAGGTGCTGATTCCATGGTGGGGGGAGGGGGGTGTCCTGTCTAGGACTCTGTTTGTCTCTCCATAAACTCTCCTGTGAGGCTGGGAGTTTCTCCTGCTGCCACAATCCCCACAGGTTTTTTTTTGGTCGAAGGTGATGAGGCTTTATTCTCCCGTTCTGGAACCCTGAGTTGCGTGGTGTGCCTTGCTCCCCAGTTGTTCCTCTTGGTTATTCCTCAAGCAAATGTGGGACTGCCAGGTCCCAAGCAGCAAGAGCCAAGGACAATTCCTCTTGGAGAATTTGGCTTGCCAGTCCTGCAGCTCAATTGGATGGGCCTGTACCCTAATCAGAGATAGATAATGGTGGGAAAGAACAGGAGGACACTTGAACTCAGGAGCGAGATGTGGTGGTCTCAAGGAGGGTGAATGTGGTAGCTTTCTGTTGCCAAAACAAACCGGTCTGGGGAAGGAAGCCTCGTGCTTAAGAGGAGGGGCCTGTGGAATGGCACAGCCCAGAAGCCAGTTTCAAACCTGCCAGCTTCTGGTCAGTCAAGTAGGGTGGCATGCGGCCTTGGCATTGTTGCCTCCCCCCCTTCACTTGCATTAAGAACCTTATTGACAAACACACACACACAGAGACTGCAGAGGGCCATCGTGATATGAAAGGGGCTGTGCTCCTCTCAAGGCCCTGCACTAGCATTGAACTCTTACCGCCCAGAGCTAGTGGAGGGATTTTGGATGTTCTTAATAAAAGATGTTTTTTGCAAAAAAGAGAAAGAAACAATCATGCTTTACTGGGACCTGAAATGTATAGCTATCCTATGCAGACTGTCTGATTTTACTCTGGGTATTGGTATTGGTGTTGACTTTCCCTTCCCAGCAGTAAGGAGAAATGGGTGTCTAAGAGGAAACAGTATCTGATGCTTTGTCGAGCCAGGCTTTTCTCTCTGGTGGTGAGCTGGCAGGGAGGGGGCAGCTGGCAGAGAGGTGGCCTTCCCAACCGTCCTGCTTCCCTGGATTACAGCTCACAGCTTCTGCTTGGTCTCTTTGTCTAGTTTCTGTTTTCATTTTGGTTTGCTCATCACCATGAGTGCTCAGAACTCCAGCGGGGACCCCTAGTCCCGCCCTTTCCCCATCTCCCCTGCGTCTTTCAGTATAACCACAACCAAGTCCATCTTCTGAAGACTGAAAATAAAGCAGCTTTCACTCTTCTCCTTGTCAGATGCCACACCCTGCTCCTCTCACAGCTACGATTTGGCTTGGAAAGGAGGATGTAAACGTGCCTGCTGTCTCCGTTTCCGCAGCTACCCATACGTGCGTCCTGAGAAAGGAGGTTTCTCAGAAATAACCTCCTTTGTGTGTGTATTGGGAACTTAGTTAAAAAAATGTTCAGTTGAAATACTCCAAGGTGACAGGCATTTCTGTGGAGCAAAGGTACTTTTTGCTGTATTTCTGGCCCGAGTCCATCCGTTGACTCATCCATATGCCTGGTGTGTTCTCCCTGTTGGCTGGGGCAGCTCCTAGCCCCTTGGAGCTCTCCATTCCCCGTAATGTGGACGATGAGGTGTGATCTCTACAGACCTTTTCAGCTCGTTACAGCTCATTTCCTAGATTGTCAGTACAGACACTGACACCCCTTAGGAACAAGTGGATAGTGCAGTTTTGTCATGAAATGCACATCCAGGGCCATCCTGTCACCTACTGCCTGGTCTAAGGAGCCTTGGGATTTAGTGTCCGTGTGCGGGTGGGCATACCCTGTGCATCACCGCCACCACGGCCCCGTCTTTGTCAGCTTCCCTCACGTCCTGATCACAGGCCACCCAGAGGGGAAGCTGTAGCAGGCTCTCAGGTCAAGTTCCCTGTGTGAACCTGCTCGTGTTGAACGCCAGGACACAAGGATCCCTGAGATGTCCTGTTTCCCCCCTCCCCTGCCCCCATTCCTGTACACTCCGTGTCCTGGGAGCCCTCCACCTGAGAGACCAGGAGGCATATGCCCCCACCCCCACCCCGCCAACCTGGCTATGGGACCTACGCAGCCTGGTGTCCCTGTCCTTCTACCTGGGTGCCTCTCTTTCTCCTGGAAACCACCTGTAGTACTGCTAGCTGAGGGCACTATCCCCATTTGCTTGAGACTCGATTCATATCCCAGCTGAAGGCCTGATGCCATCCAAGGTGGAGCCCAGTTTTGCTTAGTCTGCATTGTGTCTTACCACAAGCTCTGTGGGCCGCCACCTCGTGTCCCCTCCAGGTCTACACTGTCTATGGCATAGACTCAAGAGCCTTTAATAAGCGCTTTGCAATAGTTTAGAAGGTCTCGTTAATACAACCTGTTTTCATATTCCTCATCTAGCCTCATAGGTGTTTCAGTAATAATTGAGAAAGAAAGAAAATCAATGTTGACCAACAGGAATAGATCTCAAGCAATACCCAGAAAAGGGCTTTAGGTGAAAACAGAGGAAAAGATTCAAGAAGCTTTACCAATTGAAATTTAACTACCTGGTCACTTGGTTCTATAAAACCAGAGGACTAGAAATACTGAATGCAATGGAAATGCTACAATACCAGGCAAGTTTTGCACACCTGGTGGAGAATCTGTCTGCTGAAATGGGTTCCTTGATTCCTATGGGACTCTTTTCCAAGTAGGACAATCCCTTTGTAGAAGCACAGTAGTAACTGCGGCAGGTGCAGCCCTTCCACCTGCGAATGCTTCTGCCCGCTGAGAACACTTTTGGATGAATGTATTTTTCTCCTTGAGGGGGCCCGTGGGACTGAAATCTACTTTTCAAAGCTCAGAGAGGCCTAGTTTGATTAGGCCTCATTAGCTTCATTTCCTCCTTTGTAAAGAGATTTCTTCATTTTCATGATGCATTTAATCATCCACTTACAAACTTCAAAAGCAATTATAGAGTGTTAAATAGTTCCAAGCAAGATTGAGCTTTTTAAATATCAAGCAAAGACCTGATGATGCAAAGCACATGGAATCTCTACTCTCCCATTGCCATTTCCTATTAAGGGCATATTAATAGTATGAAGTTTTCTCCTTTTAACATAGAGAGAAATCCAAATTTTATTTCTGTATCAGTGTAGTATTTATTTGTCGTACACATGTATTTTCAAAATTCACATGTTAACCAAGTTCAGTGTCTGCCCGAAGGTTCGGAAGACAGCGCGGTGGGGGAGGGCTTTGTCAGAGTCTTGCCTGGTAGGATCTCTGGGGCCAGGTGGGCAGCAAGGCAGACCCGGTCCCCAGTTCCCCAGTGCAGCAGGGCAGAGCAGCTGGCCGAGCCAAGGGAGACCAGCACTGTGGCGAGTGGAGCTGGGCTGTCTCAGCAGTGCTCTGGAGCCTGCCTGAGCTACACCTGAAAAGTGGTGTACTCCACCCTTCTGGGTCTCCTGGATACGTGTCTGGGCCCCCCTGACGCCAAGTGCAGAATTTGTCCAGGAGGCCATGGGTGTCTGCCCTGGCTACTCTGCCTGGCACCCCTGCTGGCAGGTGTGGGATTTTCCCAGGATCCTGTCTACAGGTGGTCCCGCTCTGCACAAAGGGCTGTTCTGAACGTCCAGAGCATGTCTCCTTGCCAGATGTGTCCAGCATGAGGGGAAACGAAGGGTCAGGCTGACTGTCAGGCATCTTGTTGACAGAAGTGTCTCCATTTTCTTTTCTATTATTTATGCCATCTTGATCAGACCACGCCTTTCACTGGTCAAGCTATCCACAAATTTCTACCTAGAACACCATACTCAGTGCAAAAGAACAGTGTGCTCTCCCAGCCAGAGGGGTCTGGCCTATAAACACAGAAGTCCCTGCCCCCTGGGATTTTTGCCAATGGAGGACTCCAAATTGTGCTTAAATAAATAAACGTCTCGCCTGCCACTGAAAAATAGGCCTTGGGGAGAAATTATGAGGTAGGTGGGGGTGTTTTCCCCTCCCTGCTGACTTTCAGGGGACATGCCAAAGAAGCCCTCCAATGTTGTTCTTCACCTAGAGCAGAAGGAGCTGGTCCAGGCCCCTGAAGTCCCGTCTGTGTCCCCACTGGTGATGATGAGGTTGCAGCTCCCAGCTGGACACTCACTCAAGCCTGATGTTCTTGGCTTTGAGTGTTGTGCAGGCCAGCTAGGACCGGGGCTCCAGCTGGCAGGACAAGGTGTAACTATAGGACAGAGAAGCAACTGTGAGTTCCCAGGAGCCACACCTCAGGTGTCCATCCCAGTGTTTGTGCCCCAGGAGATGCTACACAACAAGGTCTGGGGCTGAGCAGGGTGCCATGGACACAGGTTCTCTGGACTGGCCAGGAGAAAGAGTCCACCCCTGCCCTCACCCACAACCCACCCAGCCTCACCTCTCCTTCTCGCTGAGCAGCTCCAGGGCCCAGAACCAGGCCCGGAAGTGCTCTTCGGGCTCTATGCTGTACAGTTGAGCAGCCTGCTGCAAGAGCACTATCTCCTCCAATATTCTGAGTTCCTGGGGCCCAGGGGAGGGGAGGATGCAGACACCGTCAGAGCAGGGGTGAGGGTGCGGCAGGGGACTGGTCGTGGGTCTCTGCACACATAGCGTCCTTCTTCCCCTAATTGCACCCAGGCCCTACCTGTGCTCACAGACGGGCATCGCCAGTCCCTCCTGCTGGAAGTTATCCTTCATGCCCCCTACTACCCACAGCCACCAACTGGAGGGGTCTCTCACTTCCAATATTGAATTCTCCCAGGGAATGTCAGATGTGGGGGACGGAGCCCAGGAATGTGCTGACCAGGGTGGCTCTGACTGCCTCTTCCCAACCCCCCTGCCCCCCAGGGAGTGTCATAGCTACTCACCTTCCTCTTTTTTGCTACGTATTTCACATGTCCCTGGAAGGCAGACAGCCAGTCCATCAGAAAGGGTCCCCAAGCCATGACTGCCCCCATGCCCACGCTTTCCCAGGTGAAAGTAGCTCAGGTCCCAGGGAGGACCAGAGACACAAACACAGGACTAGGACTCAGGACAGGCTCTGGTCTCCAGAGGAGGGGGACATGGATCGTTATGATGGGCACAATGCCCCTGCACACAGGGATGGGTGTGCTGTGCACTCAGTGGTGAGGACTGAGGCAGGGCACTCTCCTCCCCAAATATCTCTCCTGGTCACCCCAGACCGGGCCCCGGGGCACGAACCTCAGGGTAGTCTTGTATGGCAGAGTGCAGCATCCCAAGGTCACTGACATATATTCCGAGGAAGGGAACACACTGGGCAATGGGGGTGAGGGGGCATGAGCTCCTGCTGTCAGGTGCCCCCACAGACCTTCCCTGACAGGTTCCCCACATTAGCCTCCTGGCCCACCCCCAGGTTCCCACAGGCAACAGCCCAGGACCCTTCCAGCCTCCCCTCAATCCCCCTTCCCTCACTTTCCAAAAACAGCAGACTGCTCTTAATCCAATCTCAGGACCCACTTTGGGCAAATCACAGGGTCTGTGGACCCAGGCCCAGGCCCAGGCCCAGG
>NW_028081282.1:22334-43777 GCF_014824575.4 Sturnira hondurensis
GGTGGAAGGGATTGAAGGGGGGGAATAGAACAAGTGTAATGGTATAATCAATAAAATATATTTAAAAAAAAAGAAGACCCATTTACAGTATCAGAGCTGAAACAAAACAATTCAGTCCTTACCCCTCACCTGGGACCATATTTTTGTGTGACTCAAATTTTTTGCCACTCTGCATCTCTGCAGGTTGAGTATTGATTTGGGGTTTACAAGTAAGTTTTAGCATGAATGAAAATTCAAAAATACAGAATTCATGAGTAATGAGGATTGACTTTACATATAGATATACTGTATATATAATTGTGGAAAGGTACCAGTGTTAGGTTGTTGGATTGTGATTCACACTTTCTGTTTGTTTCAGTGTTGTAAAAGAGGGCATTTTGGAGTAAAGATAAGTGTTCGGTCTTGGTGACAATACCAATACTTACCTAACCTAAGTACGGGGAAATAAGCCTGTTCCTCTCAACGTTTCCTACTAAACACTATTCCCTGCATTACCCATCTACTTATCTACTATATTACCATGCCTTTGATTCACTTCTAGTATAGTAGAAGTGAATCAAAGTGAATCATGTGACTGTGTATTTGCATATTTGGGGGGGGGTTTCCTGAAGAAAATACTTTAATCACTTTTGAAATGTCATTCCTAGAGTGAAAGGAAGCTACTTCTGAGACTTTCATGTGATCAAATCCATAGACTTGTAACCACGTAGTGTTTTGTTTCTTCCTCTCTCATTCCTTTTATGTATCCAGTTCAATGCAAGAGAAAAGCCCAGAATCAGCATCCCCCACCAAAGCGTCTTCAGCATCCTCGCTACATCTGAGCCAGCCAACTCCCGGTGGCGTGCTGACCAGCAGGGCGGAGCAGAGCCTGGAGGCTTGTACACTCATGGACCCTGACCTTCCTGTGGTGGCGGAGCCATCAGTCACCAGTGCTGGGCTCCAGGCAGAATGGTTGCATCCTCGTTCACTTAGGAGTGTTAGTACCCCAAGTATGAAGAGATTCCCAGTCCTCATTGTGCCCCTTAATAAGGACAGTCTCCTGGTAAAAGCTGCTTCGTGGAAAGCTCAGAGCAGGGACTCGAATATCACTGAGTAGAACACAGTGCAGACAGAACTTGCATGCTGTATCACAAGGTAGTGTAACAATAGCATGCATGAGAGTAAGTTCATCCGTTTTAAGAAAGTGTCAAAATAACTACCTATTGGAAGAGGGAATTGGTATTGGAGGACCTACTGTGTGCCAAGCATTTAATATAGTGCTATTATCTCCATTTTACAGGAAAGTGACCAAGCTCAGAGTTAAGAGACTCCCAACCCCAGGCTACACAGAAACATCTTGCCTGGTGGTTAGAAGTACAGTGTCTGGGGACAGACTGGCTGGGTTCTAATCTTCACTCCCTCTTTTATGAGGTCATGTGATCTTGGCTGAGATTATTTCAGTCCTTTGTGGCCCCCTTTCTGTAAAGGGGTGGAAACAGTCGTACCCACTTCAGTCTTATTGTAAGGGCCAAGTGAGTTACTAAATGCCAAGTACTCAGGACAGTGTCCTACACAGGCTCATCACTAAGGAAATGTGAAGTATGCTGGATTAGTCTTTGACAATTGCCACTGGCATTTTTCCTCCTTTCAGGAAGGATTTCTCTTGTGAGCCCAAAGTATCTCATACTTGCAGATTGCGCATAGGTAGTGTAAGTGTTAAAAGGCAACGTGTTTTGTAGATACAAGTAGAAAAGCAATTTAGAGAATATATATCTGAGCATGTTAGCAGTAACCGATACCCAAGTCTGCCTTGAAAGGTGTGCACCCATAATTGTGCTAAAGGTTGTATCTAGCAATTCCAGATGAGAGAGACAGGTACCTTGCTGTTGATTTCCTTTCTCCCATCTGAATGCTGATCTATTATAGAGCTAAAATGACAAATAACTGCTTCAGAACCACCCATTTTGACTTTTGAAAATGGTTGTTATTTGAATTGATGCTTTTTACAATGAGGCTTTTGAAAGCTTATTTAATGCACGTCTCGCTTGCTTTATTTGTGTATCTTAGGCACTGAATTTTTCTTTTTTTGTTCCCATTCCTTCATTCCTTTAAGACTTCAGTGTGGAAAATCCATGGGATGATCGATTGATTTCCAAACTTCTGTCCGGGCTTTCTCAGCCAGTGTGCTCCTATCCAAATGCTTTTGAGTGGCAGTGTAAGCTTCCTGCCATCAAGCCCAAGACTGAGTTTCAACTGGGTAAGACCTGTGTGGTAGTAAAACTTTAAACTCTTGTTTCTCTGTGGGAAGTCGGTGGTACCCGGTGTGTGTGTGATTCTGCACCTGGCACCCCTGCCACCTTTTACCCGTAGGACCAAGCAGAACACTTTGTTAGGCTGTGACAGAAAGTAGCGTTTTGATTGCTGTTGGGGCTCCAACTTACAGGAAGCCAGTTGGCAATACCTAATCAAAATTTAGAATGCACATACTTTTAAGACTATACTTCCAGGGATCATTTCTGTAGTTTGTTACTGGAATGCACATACTTTTAAGACACACCACGTTTGAGAATTTCCTGCAGATAAGTTACGTACATTCCAAATAGCGTGCATGTAAAAGCAGCAGGTTGAAGCTCCATAGATGTCAGTGGGAACTGCTTCAGTAAGTGGCTGGACACCTCTGCAGTGCCATGCAGCTCTCTGTGCTTACAGGAGATGACCTCTCAAACATGCGGTTAACTGAAAGGTCAGACTAGTACTATGTACTGCTGGGTTTTTTTCTGAAAAGGGGGAAGCTCAGATATACATATTTGACTATTTCCAGAGAACTCTTGAAAGATACTCAAAACTAATAAAATGGCTGTAAGTGGGACAGTGGGTGTGGATGACAATGGGACATCCCTTCTTGCAACGAGCTTCCCATGCCCATATATGTATATAGGCACCCTAATGAGCATTTGCATTAGTAGTACATTTGTTGACGTTAATGAGCCAATGTTGTTATATTACTATTAACTAAAGTGTATATTAGGATACCCTCTCTTGGTACTGTGCACTCTGTTTTGAGAAATGTGGAATGACGTGCATCCATCACTACAGGACCGTACAGGGTAGTCTCACTGCCCTGAAAGTGCCCAGTGTTCACATGCTCATCCCCCCTCCTCCCTCCACCTGAAACCCTGGCAGCCTCTCATGTTTTTACTACTGTCTCCGTCATTTTGTGTTTTCCAGAATGTCATATAGTTGTAATACTTACATATATGTAAATACATGTAGTGTGTATACTTCTCAGACTGGCTTCTTTTGCTTAGCAACAATGCATTTAAGTTTTCTCCATGTCTTTTAATGGCTTTATAGCTCTTTTGAATGGCTAATCCACTGTGTAGTAATCCACTGTGAATGTACCATCATTTATTTACTCGTTCACCTATTGGAGGCCATTTTGGCTGCTTCCAAGTTTTGCCAGTTTTGGCTGCTGTAAACATTCCAGTGCAGTTTTTGAGTGGACATAAATTTCAGTTCATTTCTGTAAATACCAAGGAGTTAGATTGCTTGGTCATATGGTAAGAATATGTTTACTTTTGTAAGAAACTGCCAAACTGTCTTCCAGCAGGTTTTGTACCATTTTGCATTCCCACCAGCAAAAAATGATAGTTCTCTTGCTCCGCCCCCTCATGTCACACCCTCACGTCATTGGGTGGTGTCGGTGTTTTCAGTTTTAGCCGTTCTGATAGGTGTGCAGTGGTTTCTCGTCATTGGTTTCAATTGCAGTTGCCCAATGACATACAATGTTGAATACTTTTGTGATCTTCGATTGTTTATTTGCTATCTGTATATTCTCTTTGCTGAGTTATATGTTTAGATCTTTTGTCCCCTTTTTAAGTTGAGCTGTTCATTTTTTTAAGTGTTGAGTTTTAAGAGTTCATTGGGTATTTTGGATAATAGTCCCTTATCAGATAAGTGTTTTGCAGAAATTTTCTCTCAGTCTCTGGCTTATCTCTTCATTCTATTAACTGTGTAGGCAGAAGTTTTTGTGGTAATTGTAATGAAGTCCAATTTATCAATTCTTTTCTCTATTGGCAAATACAAGGTCACCTATCTTATCTTCCAGTACTCTGACAGGTTTGTGTTTTATGTTTGGGTATATGGTCCATTTGACCTAACTGGTGAAAGGTTCTCTGTCTAGATTTATTTTTGCATGTTGATGTTCAGTTCTAGCACCATTTGTTGAAAAGACTCTCCTTTCTTAATTGAATTGCCTTTGCCTTGTCAGTGAGCAGCTGACTATATTTGTTTGGTTCTATTTCTGGGTCTCTTTTTCTTTCTTCCATTGATGTATTTGTCTATTCTTTCACCAGTACCAGTGTCCTGATTATGGCAGCTTTTATAGTAAGGCTTCATGTCAGGTCGTGTCAGTCATTTGACTTGTTATTCTTCCATAATGTGCTGGCTATTCTGGGTCTTTTTCCTCCCCACATACACTTTAGATTTTTGCCAATATCCGTGAAATAACTTGTTGGGATTTTGATTGGGATTACATTGAATCTATAGATTAAGTTGGGAAGAATAACATCTTGACTATTGTTTTCCTATTCATGTAAAAGAAATCTTTGATTTCTTTTATCAGAGTTTTGTTGTTTTCCTCATATAGATAGATCTTGTACATATTTTCTTACATCTATACCCAAGTGTTTTAATAAGCTTCGTATACCTATGGTGCTAGTGGTAATATATTGCGTTTTTAATTCCAAATTCTACTTACTCACTTGTAGAACATGGGAAAGCAGCTGAGTTTTGTATATTAATCTTATATCCTGCAACCTTGCTATAATTGCTTATTAGCTACAGATTTTTGTTGATTCTTTGGGATTTTCTGGATAGACAATGCTATCTTCTGTGTACAAAGACTTTTATTTCTCTCTTCCAATCTGTATGCCTCTTATTTCCTTTTCTTTTAATAATATATTTTATCGATTATGCTATTACAGTTGTCCCATTTTCCCCCTTCATTCCCCTCCCCCCGACACACTCCCTCCCACCCACATCACCCCCCCTTTAGTTCATCTCCATGGGTCATACATACAAATTCTTTGGCTTCTACATTTCCTATATTATTCTTAACCCCCCCTATTTTCTTCCTACCATTTATTTTACTTATTCTCTGTACCTTCTCCCTTCTCTCCCCCTCCTACTCCCCCACTGATAACCCTCCATGTGTTCTCTATTTCTGTGATTCTGTTCCTGTTGTAGTTATTTGCTTAGTTTTTGTTTTTGTTTTTGTTGTAGGTGTGGTCATTAATGACTGTGAGTTTGTTGTCATTTTACGGTTCATATTTTTTATCTTTCTCTTAGATAAGTTCCTTTAACATTTCCTGTAATAAAGGTTCAGTGATGATGAACTCCTTGAACTTGACCTTATCTGAGAAGCACTTTATCTGCCCTTCCATTCTATATAAAAGCTTTGCTGAATAGAGTAATCTTGGATGTAGAGCCTTGCCTTTCATGACTTTGAATACTTCTTTCCAGCCCCTTCCTGCCTGCAAGATTTCTTTGGAGAAATCAACTGACAGTCTTATGGGAACTCCTTTGTAGGTAACTGTCTTCTTTTCTCTTGCTGTTTTTTTTTTTTTTTTTTTTTAAGATCTTAGTTATTTATCTTTAGAGGGGAAGGGAAGGAGAGAAGGAGAGAAACATCAATGTATGGTTGCCTCTCGTGAGTCCCCTGCTGGGAACTGGCCTGCAACTCCCCTGCATGTGCCCTGACTGGGAATCGAACTGTGATTGTTTGGTTCACAGGCCCGCACTCAATCCACTGAGCTACACCAGCCAGAGTTCTCTCTTGCTGTTTTTAATATCCGCGCCTTATCTTTGATCTTGGGTAGTTTGATTATGATGTGCCTTGGTGTGTGCTTCCTTGGGTCCAACTTGTTTGGGACTCTCTGAGCTTCCTGGACTTCCTCTAAGTCCGTTTCCTTTGCCAATAAATTGAGGAAGTTCTCCTTCATTATGTTTTCAAGTAAGTTTTCAATTTCTTGGTCTTCCTCTTTTCCTTCTGGCACCCTTATAATAGGAATGTTGGAACATTTAAAGATGTTTCAGAGGTTCCTAATCCTCTCCTCATTTCTTTTGAATCCTTGTTTCTTCATTCTTTTCTGGTTAAATGTTTCTTCCTTCTGGTCCACACTGTTGATTTGAGTCCCAGTTTCTTTCCCATCACTGTTGGTCCCCATTTTCCTTTATTTCACTTATCATAACCTTCGTTTTGTACATCTAATTTGTGACTATATTCAACCAATTCTGTGAGCATCCTGATTACCAGTTTTTTTGAACTGTGCATCTGATAGGTTGGCTATCTCTTCATTGCTTAGTAATATTTTTTCTGGAGCTTCGATCTGTTCTTTCACTTGGGCCTTTTTTTTTTTGTCTTGGCACGCCTGAGCCATGAAAGGTTAAGTGCCTAAGGCAGGTTCTGCTGAAAGGACTGATGCGCCCGACTGACTCAGAACGTGCAGGTAAAAATGATAGAGTGACGCGCTCTAGTGTAAAAAGTCTGCCTGCATCCACACAACTGCGGTTCCTTAGAAGAAAGCCCATTCTTGGTGGAAGGAATCACAGCTCTTTCCAAGTTTTTCTTAATTCCTTTTCTTGACTTATTGCATTAGCTAGGCTTTCCAGTATAATGTTGAATATGAGTAAGGAGAAGACATGCCCTCACCTAATTCCTGATCTTAGTTGGAAACATGAACCTAGTTTCTCACTCTTAACTATGATGTTAGCTGTAGGTTTTTTGTAGATGTTCTTTATCAAGTTGAAGACGTTCCCCTGTATTCCTAGTTTGCAGAGTGGTTATGAATGGGTATTGACAAAAAATACTTTTTCTGCAGCTCTTGATAATGATCGTGTGATTTTTAGTTTTAATCTCTATATGTGATAGATTGCATTAACTGGTTTTTGAGTGTTTGGCCAACCTTGCATACCTGGATTAAATCCCACATGGTCGTGATGTATAATTTGTACCATTTTGGATTCTATTCGGTAATATTTTACTGCATTTTTGGGACTACAAGGCCCTCCCCCCAGCACCACCCCCCTACCCCCAGTTTGGGAGGGCAGGGAGGTGCATCTTATCGCCTGAATGTTGCTTACCTGGCTTGCTGTGGGGAAGGGTGGAGCTGGGTCACCACTGCATTTTCCTCCCAAATGGGGGCGGGGGGGCAGGAGGCGGTACAGCTAAGACGTCAGAGCAGTCCCTGCGGGTGGGTGCGTCTTACAGTCCTAAAAATGTGGTATTGAGAACTTTTGCATCTATGTTCACTAGAGATGTTGGTTTATAGTTTTCTTGTAATGCGTTTGCCTGATTTCATATTAGGGTAATGCTGACTTCATAGAATGGGTTAGGAAGTTTTCTCTGTGGTTCTGTCCTTTGAAAGATGCTGTAGAGGTTTGGTATTTCTTCTTTAAATGTTTGGTAGAATCAACCAATGAGACCATCTGGGCTTGGTGTCTTCTGTTTGGGAAGGCTATTAGCTACTGATTGAATTTCTTTACTTAGATATAAACCCACAGAACCAGTAGTCTATTCCTATGTGCATTGTAGGAGATTGTTTCTTTCAAGGAATTGGTCGATTTTTCCTAGGTTATCAGATTTGTGGACATCGAACTGCTCATAGTATTTCTTTATTATCCTTTTAAATGTTCATAGAATCTGTAATGATGCCACTGTTTCATTTCTGGTGAGGGTAGTATGGGTCCTCTTTTTTTCTTAGGTAAACTGGCTAGTGGCTTATTGGCTTTATTGATCTTTTTTAAAAATCAGCTTTTGTGGGGTTTTTTAAATATTCTCTATTGATTTTCTGTTTTTTAATTTCATTGATTTTTGTTCTAATATTTTTTCTGCGCTGGTTTTAATTTGCTCTTTTTCTGTTTTTCTAAGGCGGAAACTAACTATTGATTTTAGGTCTTTGTTCTTTTCTAACATGAATTCTAATGCTACAGGTTCCCCTCTAAACACTGCTTTTGCTGCATCCAACAGTTTCAATAAACTGTTTTCATTTTTGTTTAGTTCAAGCATAGTTTTCATTTTATCTTGAAATTTTTTTCTTGAACTTGTGTTGTTTCATCTCCAAGTGTTTGGGGGTTTTCCCGTTATCGTTATTTTGATTACTCGTTTAATTCCATTGTAGTCTGAATGCACTTTTTGTGTGATTTATTTATTTTTTTAATCTGTTAAGGTGTGTTTCATGGCCTAAAATGTGGTTGATCGTGGTGAATGTTCCATGTGAACTTGAGAAGAATGTGTATTCATCTGTTGGATGAATTAGTGTATAAATGTTGATTAGGTCAGTGAATATGTGGCTCTGTTTAGTTCAACCTTGGCCTTACTGATTGTCTGCCTGATAAAGGGATGAAAAATCTCCCACTATGACAGTGAGTTCATCTATTCTTGTAGGTCTGTCAATTTTGCCTCTGTTTTTTTTTTTTTAAACCTCACCCAGGGGTGTTTGTTGACTTTAGATAGAGTGGAAGGGAGAGAGAGAGAGACAGAAATATTGATATGAGAGAGAAACATCATGTGGTTGCCTCCTGTGTGTGCCCCAACCAGGGATAGAATCTGCATCCTAGGTATGTGCCTTACTGGGAATTGAATCTTCAAACGTTTGGTGTACAGGATGATGCTCCAACCAATGGAGCCACCCAGCTAGGACCTTGTCTCACTATTTTAATGCTCTGTTGTTAGGCACATACACATGAAGGACGTCTTCTTAGAGAATTGGCTTCTGCATCATCATGTGATATCCCTTTTTATCCCCCAACAACTTTCCTTGCTCTGAAGTGTGCTCTGTCTGAAGTTTCTGGTTTCTTAGTTTCTTTCTTTCTTTTCTTTCTCTTCCTTCCTTCCTTCCTTCCATCCTTCCATCCTTCCATCCATCCATCCATCCATCCATCCATCTTGAGAGAGGGGAAAGAAAGGAGAAAGCTAGGGAGAGAAACATCAATGTGTGGTTGCCTCTTGCACACCCAGCTGGAGACCTGGCCCGCAGCCCAGGCATGTGCCCTGACTAGGAATCAAACCAGTGACCCTTGGTTCACTGGCTGGCTGGCACTCAGTCCATTGAGCCACACTAGCTAGAGCTGGTCTGTTTCTCATCTATATCGTCTTATCTCTCTCGGAAGAACTTTTAAAAATATTTCTTTCTTGCAAGAAAGATTTACTGGTGACAGACCCTTAATTTTTGTCTGTATAAAAAAGTACTTCTTCATCTTTGAAGAGATGGTTTGGACACAGAATTGGCAGTGTTTTTCTTTCCACCCTTANATCCATCCATCTTGAGAGAGGGGAAAGAAAGGAGAAAGCTAGGGAGAGAAACATCAATGTGTGGTTGCCTCTTGCACACCCAGCTGGAGACCTGGCCCACAGCCCAGGCATGTGCCCTAACTAGGAATCAAACCAGTGACCCTTGGTTCACTGGCTGGCTGGCACTCAGTCCATTGAGCCACACTAGCCAGAGCTGGTCTGAGTTTCTCATCTATATCGTCTTATCTCTCTGGGAAGAACTTTTAAAAATATTTCTTTCTTGCAAGAAAGATTTACTGGTGACAAACCCTTAATTTTTGTCTGTATAAAAAAGTACTTCTTCTTCATCTTTGAAGAGATGGTTTGGACACAGAATTGGCAGTGTTTTTCTTTCCACCCTTACTCCATCAACTGTCTGCAGAAAAGTTGCTGTGATTCTTATCGTTGCCTCCACTGCAGGTGGTGTTGTCTCCCAGCCTAATTTCAGTATTGGCTCCATGTCTGACTTCCTGCAGTTTGACTGGTTAGGTGCAGATATTTTTTTGTGTTTATCTTGCTTGGTGTTCTCTGAGATTCTTGGATCTCTGACAGTGTCTGCCACTAATTTTGGAAGTTTCTCAGACATAGTTACTCCCAAGTATTTCTTCTGTTTCTTTTTTCCTCCTTCCCTCTTGTAGTCTTATACACGTTGTACCTTTTGTAATTGTCTCACAGTGCTGGAGCATTTCTCTCTGCATGTCAGTTCTGGGAGTTTTCTATCAACATATCCTCAAGTTCAGAGATTTTTTTTCCCTAAACCATGTGCAAGCCTACATTGGTGAGCCCATCTGACAGTCTTTATTTCTGTTACTGTTTTTACGTCTAGCATTTCCTTTGGATTCTTTCTCAGTTTCAATTTGTCTGCTTACACTACCCACCTAGTCTTAGATGTTGTGCCTTCTTCATTAGAGACCTTAGTGTATTATTCATAAATCTGTTTAATTTTTTTAAAATATAGTTTATTGATTATACCATTACAGTTGTTCTATTCCCCCTTCATTCCCCTCCAGCCGCACACTCCCTACCCCACCCTTCTCCCCCCTTAGTTTATAACCACGTGTCTCAACTTCTTTAGATTCTATATTTCCCCCACTATTCTCGCCCTCCCCCCTATCTATTTTCTACCTACCATCTATGCTATTTTCTGTGCCTTCTCCCCCTTTCTCCTCCTCCCACCCCCCTGTTTCTAACCCTCCATGTGTTCTTCATTTCTATGGTTCCACTCCTGATCTAGCTGTCCTCTTGGTTTGCTTTTGTTTTAGGTGTGGTTGTTAATAACTGTGTGTTTGCTGTCCTTTCACTGTTCATATTTTTCATCTTCTTTTTCTTATATAAGTCCCTTTAGCATTTCATATAATAAGGGCTTGGTGATGATGAACTCCTTGAACTTGACCTTATCTGAGAAGCACTTTATCTGTCCTTCCATTCTAAATGAAAGTTTTGCTGGATAAAGCAATCTTGGCTGTAGGTCTTTGGATTTCATGACTTGGAATACTTCTTTCCAGCCCCTTCTTGCCTGTAAGGTCTCTTTTGAGAAATCCGCTGACAGTCTGATGGGTACTCCTTTGTAGGTGACTGTCCCCTTATCCCTTGCTGCTTCTAGGATTCTCTCCTTCATTTTAGTCTTGGCTAATGTAATTATGATGTGCCTTGGTGTGTTCCTTCTTGGGTCCAACTTCTTTGGCACTCTCTGAGCTTCCTGGATTTCCTGGAAGTCTATTTCCTTTGCCAGACTGGGGAAGTTCTCCTTTATTATTTGTTCAAATAAGTTTTCCACTCGTGGCTGTTTCTTTCCCCCTTCTGGTACCCCTATAATCCGGATGTTGGAACGTTTAAAGATGTCCTGGAGGTTCCTAAGCCTCTCCTCATTTTTTTGAATTCTCATTTCTTCATTCCTTTCTGGTTGGATGTTTCGTTCTTCCTTCTGGTCCATTCCATTGATTTGAGTCCCATTTTCCTTTCCATCGCTATTGGTTTCCTGGACATCTCCCTTCATTTCAATTAGTTTAGCCTTCATATGTTCCTCTAATTTGTGACTGTACTCTACCAATTCTGTGAGCATCCTGATAAATAGTGTCTTAAATTGGGCTTCTGAGAGGCTGGCAATCTGTTGGTCGCTTAGAGTTATTGGCTCTGGGACTTTGAGTTCTTGCACCATCTTTTGGGCTGTTTGTGCCTGTTAAGTAGCAGGCTCGGAGCCCTAGGTTTTCACCAGAGGAGGGCAACTCAGTCGCTGGGTTGTGACGTCGTATGTGGGGGCGGGGTCAAAGAGGGACAATGGCTTCCCTCCGGCGCCTGCCGCCGGGACCCCCCACCAGCACCGCAGCCACCACCGTCACCAGGGCCACGCGCCCTGCTCCACTGCACGCGAGTGTGCCACCGCTATCAGCCCTCCACCACTGGGTTCGCCCCCCGGGGCCTGCGTGGTCCGTCTCACTGCGCACGAATGTGCGACCTTGGTCAGTCTGCCCCGCACCCCGACTAGGTCCGGGCTGCCTGCGCTGCTAGGTCTGTCCTTCCCGACCCTGCTCCGCTGCTGGCTCTGCCTCTCTTACCGTCCCGGTTGAATGGTTCTTAGCTGTCGGACTTCCGTATAATTCGGTTTTCTGGTCTCTGGGTGTGTCTTAGTTCTCCAAAACTTTTGTTGTATCCAAACTTGGTTGTGGGAGAAGGCACAGTGTTTCCACCTATGCCTCCATCTTGGCGGAAGTTAATTTCTGATCTTACATTTCCAAAATATTTGCTATATTTGTGTCTGGTTCTGATGCTTGCTCTGTCTCTTCCAGCTGTGATTTTTGTCTTTTAGTGTGCCTTGTAATTTTAATTAGAGGCCAGACCTAATATACTAGGTCAGAGGTGATGCAGACTCCGGCCCTCTGGACTCTGTGGGTTGTGGATGAAGTAAACAGATTTTCATGGACTGCCGAGTCCTGTGGAGAACAAGGGACAGCACGGCCACTCTCTCAAGGGGAGAGCGCCCTGACCCTTGCCTGGACAGGCTTTTATTGCTTTCCAGTCGCATTAAATCAAAGAAGGTTCTCATTATTTCTAGATTTAGTTAAGTAATTATTTCTTACAGATAACCAAAGAAGAAAAAAGTTGCAGATGCAAGGGAACAATAAAAATGATTGATTGGTTACATTTCATCTTTGGGTTGTGATAGCACAGACTTCAGGGAGTTGCTTCAGAGATACACATTAACCACCTGCAGTTTCAACTCAGGGGGAGGGACTTTCAGCAAAAGCAAGTCTCACAGCAGCCTAGGTACAACGCAGGCCTGAATCCCCACGGGAAAGCCAATCTGCACACCTGGCTCCTGTGTGCTGCCTCTCATTGATCAGTTTTCCAAATCAATACTGGGCTACATTTGCCATTGCCATGCTGATCGGTTCCCTATACAAAGGAACTAAGATAAGTAGGCCTTTATGTAAGGTTTGTGTTTATCTGTCTTGGGATTAGGCTGTGTTTACTGTTTGCTGTCTTTGGAAGTATCAGAATAAAAATTTCCCTTTGTGTCCTTATTTCTCTCTTATTATGTCTGGATTTCCCTAGACACTTGTTCTTAAATATGATCTGAGATGTCATTTCTTTCTGTCATGACCCACCCTGTCCTGGGGTTGGGGGTCCTGGACCTCTGCTCTGACAAGCTCTCATTCTTCAATTGCTCCTGCCTGACTCCTCAGTTTGGGGGACAATGGTTTGCCTGTGACTTCGGTTCTCTGATAGATCTAAGAATTGTAGATTTCCAGTTTTTCAGCTTTTTTCTTTTTTTGAAAGATTTATTTATTTTTAGAGAGAGGAGACGGGAGGGAGAAAGAAAGGGAGAGAAACATCAATGTGTGGTTGCCTCTTGTGCACCCGCACTGGAGACCTGGCCCACAACCCAGGCATGTGCCCTAGACTGGGAATCGACCCAGCGACCCTTTGATTCACAGGCCAGCCCTCAGTCCAGCTGGAGCTGAAGTTTTTTTCTAATTGTGAAGATGGAGTGGTGACTTCCAAGCTTTTTATATGCCCGATAAGAAACCAAATGCTTACTTTTTTATATTTGATTTTGTATATGTGAATTTTCTTTTAAATTAGTTAAGCATTTTATTACAACTTCACCTCTGTGGTCTTTCTCCCCAAAACAGTAACCTTAGTGTTATTGAAAAACATCAAGACAAATCCAGTTTGGGGGACATTCTATAGCCTGCCCAGTACTCCTTGCAACTGTCCTGGTCATCAAAAACAGGGAGCTAGAAACAGCCTAGGAGAGGCTAAGGAGACTTGATGCTGTGTCCTGGAACATTTGGGAAAGTGGTGATATCTGAATAAAATAAGGAGTTTGCTTAATAGTAACGTACTGGTATTGGATCTTTATTTCTTGCGAGTGTACCTCAGTTACGTAAAAGTCAATAGGGGAAACCAGATGCAGAGCAGACGAGCACTCTGCTACCAGGGCAGCTTTTCTGTACATCACAACTGGTGTAAAACAAAGGTTTACTTCAATAAAATTAGTGCTCAGGAATATGGGGACAATCGTACTTTGTCCTTTTTCTTGGAATCTAGAACATACATTTTCCAAGGTATGTTTAAAACTTCGTTTAGCACTTCACAGAGGATTTCACATGTTCTTTCTAGCATCACAATGGTCTTGNTGTGGTTGCCTCCGGTGTGTGCCCCAACCAGGGATAGAATCTGCATCCTAGGTATGTGCCTTACTGGGAATTGAATCTTCAAACGTTTGGTGTACAGGATGCTGCTCCAACCAATGGAGCCACCCAGCTAGGACCTTGTCTCACTATTTTAATGCTCTGTTGTTAGGCACATACACATGAAGGACTGTTACGTCGTCTTAGAGAATTGGCTTCTGCATCATCAAGTGATATCCCTTTTTATCCCCCGACAACTTTCCTTGCTCTGAAGCGTGCTCTGTCTGAAGTTAACATAGCTACTTCCGCTTTCCGTTGATTCGTGTTAGATGGCACGCCTTTCTCCATCACTTTACTTTTTATTTATCTTTATATTAAAGGGTTTCTCATAGACAACACGTAGTTGGGTTTTGGGTTTTTATCAACTGTGACAGTCTCTGTTTTCATTGGTATGTGTTTAGTCTGTTGATAATTTCAAGTGATTGGTGTTGTCGTTGAATTAATATCTACTGTATTTGTTACTATTTTTCTATTTCTTGCCCTTATTCTTTGCTCTCTTTTCTGTCCTGTCACTCATTTCATTTATCCATATGTTATACTTACTAAATGTATCAGAGATTTTATTTTATACCTTTTCCTACTCTTTTCTGGTTTCTCAGTTTCTTTCCTTCTTTTCTTTCTCTTCCTTCCTTCCTTCCTTCCTTCCATCGATCCATCCATCCATCCATCCATCCATCTTGAGAGAGAGGAAAGAAAGGAGAAAGCTAGGGAGAGAAACATCAATGTGTGGTTGCCTCTTGCACACCCAGCTGGAGACCTGGCCCACAGCCCAGGCATGTGCCCTAACTAGGAATCAAACCAGTGACCCTTGGTTCACTGGCTGGCTGGCACTCAGTCCATTGAGCCACACTAGCCAGAGCTGGTCTGAGTTTCTCATCTATATCGTCTTATCTCTCTGGGAAGAACTTTTAAAAATATTTCTTTCTTGCAAGAAAGATTTACTGGTGACAGACCCTTAATTTTTGTCTGTATAAAAAAGTACTTCTTCTTCATCTTTGAAGAGATGGTTTGGACACAGAATTGGCAGTGTTTTTCTTTCCACCCTTACTCCATCAACTCTCTGCAGAAAAGTTGCTATGATTCTTATCGTTGCCTCCACTGCGGGTGGTGTTGTCTCCCGGCCTAATTTCAGTATTGGCTCCATGTCTGACTTCCTGCAGTTTGACTGGTTAGGTGCAAATATTTTTTTGTGTTTATCTTGCTTGGTATTCTCTGAGATTCTTGGATCTCGGACAGTGTCTGCCACTAATTTTGGAAGTTTCTCAGACATAATTACTCCCAAGTATTTCTTCTGTTTCTTTTTTCCTCCTCCCCTCTTGTAGTCTTATACACGTTGTACCTTTTGTAATTGTCTCACAGTGCTGGAGCATTTCTCTCTGCATGTCAGTTCTGGGAGTTTCTATCAACATATCCTCAAGTTCAGAGATTTTTTTCCCCTAAACCATGTGCAAGCCTACATTGATGAGCCCATATGACAGTCTTTATTTCTGTTACTAATTTTTTGGCTAGCGTTTCCTCTGGAATTATTCTTAGTTTCATTTTGTCTGCTTACATTACCCACCTAGTCTTAGATGTTGTGCCTTCTTCATTAGAGACTTTAGTGTATTATTCATAAATCTGTTTAATTTCTGATCTTACATTTCAAAATATTTGCTATATTTATGTCTGATTCTGATGCTTGCTCTGTCTCTTCCACCTGTGTTTTTTGTCTTTTAGTGTGCCTTGTAATTTTAATTAGAGGCCAGACCTAATATACTAGGTCAGAGGTGATGCAGACTCGGGCCCTCTGGACTCTGTGGGTTGTGGATGAGGTAAACAGATTTTCATGGACTGCCGAGTCCTGTGGAGAACAAGGGACAGCACAGCCACTCTCTCAAGGGGAGAGCGCCCCAACCCTTGCCTGGACAGGCTTTTATTGCTTTCCAGTCTCATTAAATCAAAGGAGGTTCTCATTATTTCTAGATTTAGTTAAGTAATTACTTCTTATAGATAACAAAAGAAGAAAAAAGTTGCAGATGCAAGGGAACAATAAAAATGATTGATTTGGTTACATTTCATCCTTGGGACATCATAGCACAGACTTCAGGGAGTTTCTTCAGAGATACACATTAACCACCTGCAGTTTCAACTCAGGGGGAGGGACTTTCAGCAAAAGCAAGTCGCACAGCAGCCTAGGTACAACGCAGGCCTGATTCCCCATGGGAAAGCCAATCTACACACCTGGCTCCTGTGTGCTGCCTCTCATTGATCAGTTTTCCAGATCAATACTAGGCTACATTTGCCATTGCCATGCTGATCAGTTCCCTATACAAAGGAACTAAGGTAAGTAGGCCTTTATGTAAGGTTTGTGTTTATCTGTCTTGGGATTAGGCTGTGTTTACTGTTTGCTGTCTTTGGAAGTATCAGAATAAAAATTTCCCTTTGTGTCCTTATTTCTCTCTTATTATGTCTGGGTTTCCCTAGACACTTGTTCTTAAATATGATCTGAGGTGTCATTTCTTTCTGTCATGACCCACCCTGTCCTGAGGTTGGGGGTCCTGGACCTCTGCTTTGGCAAGCTCTCATTCTTTGATTGCTCCTGCCTGACTCCTCAGTTTTGGGGGACAATGGTGTGCCAGTGACTTCGGTTCTCTGATAGATCTAAGAATTGTAGATTTCCAGTTTTTCAGCTTTTTTCTTTTTTTTTAAAGATTTATTTATTTTTAGAGAGAGGAGAAGGGAGGAAGAAAGAAAGGGAGAGAAACATCAATGTGTGGTTGCTTCTTGTGCACCTGCACTAGAGACCTGGCCCACAACCCAGGCATGTGCCCTAGACTGGGAATCGACCCAGCGACCCTTTGATTCACAGGCCAGCCCTCAATCCACTGAACCACACCAACTGGAGCTTAAGTTTTTTTCTAATTGTGAAGATGGAGTGGTGACTTCCAAGCTTTTTATATGCCCGATAAGAAACCAAATGCTTACTTTTTTATATTTGATTTTGTATATGTGAATTTTCTTTTAAATTAATTAAACATTTTATTACAACTTCACCTCTGTGGTCTTTCTCCCTAAAACAGTAACCTTAGTGTTATTGAAAAACATCAAGACAAATCCAGTTTGGGGGACATTCTATAGCCTGACCAGTACTCCTTGCAACTGTCCTGGTCATCAAAAACAGGGAGTTAGAAACAGCCTAGCAGAGGCTAAGGAGACTTGATGCTGTGTCCTGGAACATTTGGGAAAGTGGTGATATCTGAATAAAGTAAGGAGTTTGCTTAATAGTAACGTACCGGTATTGGATCTTTATTTCTGGCAAGTGTACCTCAGTTACGTAAAACTCAACAGGGGAAACTAGATGCAGAGCAGACGAGCACTCTGCTACCAGGGCAGCTTTTCTGAACATCACAACTGGTGTAAAACAAAAGGTTTACTTCAGTAAAATTAGTGCTCAGGAATATGGGGACAATCGTCCTTTGTCCTTTTTCTTCTAATCTAGAACATACATTTTCCAAGGTATGTTTAAAACTTCGTTTAGCACTTCACAGAGGATTTCACGTGTTCTTTCTAGCATCACAATGGTCTTGTCAAGCAGACAGCGCGGGTAAGACCCGTTTCAATGTGAGCACGTTGGGGGAGGGCCGCTGCCCAGTTCCCGGCCAGGGGGACCGGCCGGCCTGGCAGTGCTGCCCCTGCTCCTTCGTCACAGCATTGGAGAAGGGGGCTATTTGGGGGCAGGTATTTAACTGTCACACGGGATGAGGAAAGCATCTCCTGAAGGGGCTACATCTGTGTTTATTTATTGAAGTAATCCAAGCACCGAGACAATTTTGTAGGTACTTCATTTTGGTAAAGTCTTTAATGTGTTGAGCCTTTATTTTCATGCTTACGTATCTGTTTCCTAAGGTTCTTTGCTGGTCTATATCGATCACCTTCTTGGAGAAGGGGCTTTTGCCCAGGTCTATGAAGTTACCCATGGAGATGTGAAGGATACTAAAAGTAAATAGAAATTTGTGTTGAAGGTAAGTGATTTGAGCAGCTTTTTGTTCAATAGAGAAATGCACTTTAGCCCTTGAGTTTTCCAGCCTGTTATTTTCTTTCTTCTTTTTTTCCTCTATTTTAACATGGTGGTGGTTTCATTTAGGTCTACAGCCAGCACTTAAAAACCACAATTATCCTACAAGGACTCAGAATTGCCTTGCCACTAGAATTCCGATGCAGCAGGTCCCATACTGCAGCAAACAGTACCCGGCTTGTCATTACTTCCCACCCTGCGTTCTTCACTGGGATGGAGGTGGCTTCCATCCCAATGTGAGACTGCATTTGAATGTCACATACCTGGTTTGCAGGTCCAGAAGCCCGCCAACCCATGGGAATTCTATGTTGGGACCCAGCTGATGGAGAGACTAAAGCCCAGTGTGCGACACATGTTCATCAAGTTCTATTCTGCCCACTTCTTCCAGGACGGCAGTGTATTAGTGGGAGATCTCTACAGCTATGGAACATTACTCGTAAGTGTACTAGCTTTGATGGTGTGGACACAAATGTTGTGATTGGAGTCGCAGGCAGGGCAAAGCTCCTGACTTGAAATTTCATGATCCTGTGTAGCCAACTCATCATTCTACTTCCCATTGTTTCTAGAATGCCATTAATCTCTATAAAAACACCCCTGAGAAAGTGATGCCTCAGGCTCTAGTGCTGTCCTTCACTATCAGGATGCTGCACATGATTGAACAAGTTCATGGCTGTGAGATCATCCATGGGGACATTAAGCCAGACAACTTCATACTTGGAAGCAGGCGAGTGTTGCATTTTCAACAGGGTTCTCCTTTTATAATTTGCCCGGCAGACTTTGTCTCTGCTTATGCAGCCTGACCCTTCTTTGTGTTTGGTACAGATTTTTGGAACAGGACAGAGAAGGTGATGATTTTTCTGCTGGCTTGGCGCTGATTGACCTGGGTCAAAGTATAGATATGAAACTTTTTCCAAAAGGAGCTACATTTACAGCGAAGTGTGAAACATCTGGTTTTCAGTGTACTGAGATGCTCAGTAACAAACCATGGAACTACCAGGTATAGAAGTAACATGAGAGATTTGGAAACATTTTTCTTCATTACACTTTCTGTATTTTCAAAATGAATTTGGCCATCTAGTTAGTGTGAGCTGCTGAAGTTTCCTTTCCTGGGTTTAGGCCATGCTGGTGTTCAGTCGCAAGCACATTCCACAGCGAGAGGCTTTGGCGTAGTGAGAGCAGAGGCCAGGGTCCCGGGAGAAGGAGCAGGAGGCCTTCTAAGCTGTCCCTGCCAGGGGGGCTGGAGCGCTGCCTTGTCTGTGGGTAACAAGCGAAAGACTTGGAAGGACACAGCAGCTCAAGGAGAACAGCTTCCAAGGGACCACCTCAGGGAGCAGTGGGTGATGAGTTCGTGGAAGCTTCCAGCAAAGCCTACACAGGCATTCAGTAGGGCACGTCAGTGGGATACTTGAACAGATGGCATCCAAATTCTTTAAAAGTAACATCTTGTGATTATGTATCTTGCTCAGTAAGTTAGACATCTTAATATACTGATGTGAGAATTAATATTTTAGACATGTGTGGTGTATCTTCTTTGTAGATTGATTACTTTGGAGTTGCTGCAACCGTGTACTGCATGCTCTTTGGCTCTTATATGAAAGTGAAAAATGAAGGCGGAATCTGGAAGCCTGAAGGTCTTTTCAGACGGTAGGTATTAGCATTAGGTGCTCCAGTGAGAAGAGAGTAAATGTGGTAGAACGTTGAGTTCTGTCTCTGGGGGAAATGGATCTCTGCCATTGCATGGAAAACCCGTGCCTTGGAAAGTATGGTGACATGGCACAGTCCTGGGCACTGGGGACAGTGAGCAAGTTCCACAGCTTCTCTGCTCCCTTCCCATCTGTGACAGCCGAGCAGCCAGTGCCGTCATCGAAGCATTGGAAGCTTTAGGCCGAGTAGTTGGCATCCTATACACACCCATCGCATGGTGTTACTGAGCCTCCTGTTTTTGCTTGTTTGTCTTCTAGCCTATGCAAGTGGCAATAATAATGCTCTTGCTTGTCCCAGGTGTATATTATAAGAAGGAAGAGAAATAATACCTGTGAAGTGCTTTGTAAATTATAAATGTGATAAGGCAGCTCTCCATCACAGGATAAGGTTTCCAGGTTCCACCCCTGTATGACTATTAAATCAGTGGAAATTAGTGACTAAACTAGGACTCTTCATTTCAACACGGATAGCTCTCTTAATAAAGTGTGAACTATTGGTAATGTTTTAGCTCAGCATTTGGTACATGTACCATATATTATTTTTACTTTATTTTAAAGAATTTATTTATTTATTTTTAGACAGAGGGGAAGGGAGGGAGAAAGAGAGAAATATCAGTGCGTGGTTGCCTCTCATGTGCCCCCTACTGGGGACCTGGCCCACAATCCAGGCATGTGCCCTGACTGGGAATTGAACCAGCAACCCTTTGGTTCCCAGGTCATGCTGAATCCACTGAACTACACCAGCCAGGGCCACTGTTACTTTTTCTTAAAAATGTTTTTGTGGCGTGAAAACGTATGTTGAAAAATATACTCATCTTAAGTGTACAGCCCTGATGGATTTTTACAGACCCTGACAAGAAAAAGACCAGTCAGCAGTAATTCTATAAAATGGAGCATAGGTTAGGTTCCCCAGAAGAAAACTTATAACAACTATGGTTTATTCTACACGAGTCATGAATTTAGCAACTACTTTACTTTTTCTCTTGCTCATAGTGGAAGGACCAGAGCACTATTCAGAAGGCTTCCGTCTCTGACCAGAGAGAAACCTTAAGTTAACCCCCAGCAGGCCTGATAATAATGGGCTGGACTTGCAGCCTGGAACACAGACTCTCCCCCAGTGCATCATGTCCATGTTCTGGAGTTTTTGCAGTTAGCTTCGGAGCTCTGTTCTGGGTGGTCCAGCCCATCTGCCTGGTCCTGGAACCTGTGCAGTGAGGCCAACAGAGCCATTGACCAGATTATCAGACTCTGGCAGTACAGAAATGCAGGGAGCAAAAAGCAAATTTACGTCCTTTTAAAAAAAAGTTAAAAGAGAAAGTTTTACCACTGAATAACTATTGTGATTGCTAAGACTATTTAAATCACTTTGGGGGAACAAGGTGTGTATAGACATTTAATTAGATCTCTTATTTATGAGTAGATCCACTGTTCCCATTGCTGATGCATTGAGTTTTGTGGGGGTGAAAATTGTATTCGGCTGTCCGAGCCGGTGGGAGTTCGAAGCAAGAGAGGGTTGCCCTGCATGTTAATGCTGCACTTTATCCTTCATGTTTTCTTTCTTCAGGCTTCCTCATTTGGATATGTGGAATGACTTTTTTCACACAATGTTGAACATACCAGATTGTCATCGCCTTCCATCTTTGGATTTGTTAAGGCAAAAGCTGACAGACATACTTCAACAG
>NW_028081283.1:0-1130 GCF_014824575.4 Sturnira hondurensis
GCCACCCCAGCGGCCATTATGGGACCCCAGCGGGTCTCAGCAGCCTTCCTAGTTTCACTCAGTTCCCTTCTACAAGTATTAGCAACACGGCAGCCTTGCTGCCGGCCTGTTCTCCCTTCTTTGTCTTTCTTGAGCACAAACTAGTGTGGAGGAAACACGGAGCAGAGCTCTAGAATTTTCTGGTTCAAGGGAGCTCTATAAAATTTTTGTTCCAGTCCATTGGTTTTGTTCCCCAAATCTACAGATGGCTTTGGGGACATTCACTCTGGGCCTGGCACTGGATTGGCTTCCCATGAAAGGAGTAAAGAAGGTGATCGGCAGTGACCTGCAAGGCACGAATGGATGGAGGCCCACCCGACAAACCCGGGGAAGTGGATAATTAGGAACCTGTACGGTTTCCGTGTGGACAGAGCTCTTGCAGGGAGAGTCCTCGGAGCCTGGACCTAGGACACTGCCTAGGGAGGGAGATCGTGTTGCCACTGGGTCCCGGTCTGCCTCTCCTCTCCTCCCTTGGCTGCTGTTCCAGTAGATTCTGTTCCAGAAGGGCCCACGGAACCCCGACTCTCATACACGCGAGTCTGTTTTACTTGTAGAGATCCCCTCCTTAGGTCACGGGGACTTGGCCACAGAAGTGTGGCCTTCTCCTTACAGCCTTTGTCGCCTCCACCTTTGCTACGGGAGAGGTGCAGTAAAACTGCTGACTGGCGGGCGTGGTATTTCACGTGCATTACCCTTTGGGGATACTCCTGCATAGGGACCCTTCTCACACCATTTTACTTTATGGCTCAGAAAGTACTTGTGGTGCTTGTTAGTTTTCCAGACGTAGAGATAATCGTTATGTGTGTATCTCTTACATGTTTCATTACAGACAGAAAGAGCACTGCAGGTGAGTACGCTACCTGAGGGCCAGGTTGCCCAGAGTCCTGAGAACTGGCTGCTCATCTTACCCATCTTACTGGTTTTAGAAGAGTTATTGATGTACAGATTGTGTTAACTTGTAAGAGGTCTTAGCGTCTTTGCATTTAAGAATATTGGTCCTTGAGCCCTGGCTGGTGTAGCTCAGTGGATTGAGCGCGGGCCTGCGAACCAGGCGATCGGGGTTCGATTCCCAGTCAGGGCACATGCCTGGG
>NW_028081284.1:0-505 GCF_014824575.4 Sturnira hondurensis
AGGACACACCCAAAGACCAGAAAACGGAATTATACGGAAGTCCGACAACTAAGAACCGTTCAACAGGGATGGTCAGAGAGGCGGAGCCAGCAGCAGAGCTGGGTCAGGGAGGACAGATCCCCCAACCTAGGCACACAGGCAGCCCGGAACCAGTCGGGGTGTGGGGCAGACTGACCATGTTCGCACATTCGCGCACAGTGAGACCGACCACGCAGGCCCCAGGGGGCAAACCCAGTGGTGGAGGGCTGACGGCAGTGGCACACTCGCGTGCAGTGGAACGAAATGCGTGGGCCTGGTGACGGTGGTGGCTGGAGTGTGGGTGGGGTCCGTGGCGGCAGGCGGCAGACGGGAAGCCATTGTCCCTCTTTGACCCCGCCCCCACATACAACTTCAGAACCCAGTGACTTAGTTGCCCTGTTCTAGTGAACACTTTAAGGCTCTGATCCTGCTACAGAACAGGCACGAACAGCCCAAAAGATGGCGCAAGAAGAACTCAAAGTCCCAG
>NW_028081285.1:0-541 GCF_014824575.4 Sturnira hondurensis
AATGTATTCTAATTTAAGAACATGACATAATTGTCTGATATGTTGTTTTACAGAACTAAGTATTAAATTGCATGTGAATACACACTGAACACCCATTTCAAAATTTTTTGCCTTGTAGTGTGCACAGTAAATAATGGAATGAAGGAAAGAATACATAAATAATTTAACTAAAACTGACAACAGGTAAATTATAAATAATTTGTATTTCATTTCAGGCATGGTTTTACTCCTAAATACAGCTTGCTTATAATAGTTTAATAAACCTGTTGTTCTATGACTTGTTTAAAAATAAGAATTAAACATAATTCTAGTATAATCTATAGATATATCTCCTTTAGGAATAGCTGTACAGTATTTTCTACTATAAAGATATACCCAAAATTATCAACCGATTTTCTACTAAGAGGCATGATATCAAACTTTTCTTATGCTCTAATGATTATATATTTCTTCCTGGTAGTGAAATACAAGACTAATCTGTATTCCCAGAACTTGAAGTTTTTCATTTATTAATTTAAAAAATATTGTTATTCTATTATTG
>NW_028081286.1:0-1778 GCF_014824575.4 Sturnira hondurensis
CACCATCTCAAAGGTAAGTTCACCTGTAAACACACTTGGACAAACCCATGATAACTATCAGCCAAATGTTTGAGCACCTTGTGGCCTAGTCAAACTAACACAAAACCAACTGTCACAACAGATCTATTTAGGGGAAGAGTTCCAAGGCAGAGGTCATATTCATCTACCCAATTCATGTAGATAGGGGTGAACCAATCACTTTAGACTCTCTGGTGGATACTTTCTTAGGTACCCACAAGCTGAATGTCAGGTGAAGACGAAGCTCCCTGCCAGAGAAGAAACAAAACCCTAATCCACCTCCATGTGCCTTGTGTCTTCAGAACCTGTGGGCCCTGAGTGCCCCCTGGTATTTAGAGTCCCTCCTTCAGGGAGGTTTTTGCCTAGGCTCACACTGACTCCCCCTCTCTCTTTATCACAGTAATACATGGTGGGGTCCTAGGCTCTCAGCTCTTTATTTGCAGATACACAATGCTTATCAATCTTCACTTGAGATGGTGAATCTGTCTTTCATAGATGCTGTATATTCTGTTGCATGACTATCAGCTTTGCGCTTAATAACACTGCCTACTCCAGTCCTTTTCCTGGAGCCTGGTGAACCCAGCTTATATAGTACTCACTGAATGAACGTGAATCCAGAACCTTTGCAGAAGAGTCTCCGAGACCCTGCAGGCTGCCTTAGGCCCCCACCAGACTCCACCAACTGCACCTCACATCAGACACTTGCAGACAAGAGAAATGCATTAGCAGTGGACACACACACACACACACACACACACACACACACACACAATTACCTAGTTTCTCTGTAATGTTACCATGTAAAATCACTAGTTCAAGGGGCCAGATAGGCTCCAACTTCATGTTGCTTTTTCTGGGTTAAATGAAGCAGTTAATGCAAACTAGAGACCCCAGGTCTTCAGCTGATCTCCCTGTGGTGGAGGGACAGCAGCTAGTCTGGGTTTATCTGTAAGTGGTGATGCCCATTTGAATGCACTCCTCACCTTAGTGTAAAATATGTCAAGTGTCTTGGTGATCGTCCCCACTTCACTAGAGTAAAAAGCACACTCATTGTGACAGTGGAAAGTTTTATGAGAAGCTGGTTAGTCTACATGCTGCAGAGTTATCTTTGTTGCCAATTTATACCTTCAGTCTTTTTAACAGAATTTAATCTACTATGACATTGCACATGCACAATGTTTCATGCTATTCAGCTCTGAATAAATTTTCTGTGTGAACTTGACCATTTGTCCACACGCAAAGAGAGTCTCATCCCCATTATCAGTCTTTCTGGTTGAGGTCAGTGGGCACTGCAAGGGCTTCTTTCTTGTTCTTTCAAGACAGAATCTCTGCCCATTGTTCATCTATGCACAGAGACTCCATCTTTGTGGAGAGAGTGGGAAGAAGGGACAAATCGATGCAGAACATTTTAACTGTCATGAACACTCTCTGTGATCAGCCTGTTTCCTCTCCTCCCCCAGTGGCTTACTGTCTCTCTCATCAAATGCCTGATGTGCACATAGCACAACAGCCAGCATTCTGTAAGGTTCTGCTGTGATCCAAATGCCACAGGTCATTATTATATACAGTCTCTGGGAAGATTGAAGACTGACATAATTAGTTAAACTGATTAAACCTACGTGGACACTGAATCCATTTGGCCAAAGCTCCTCCTGCGTGAGGTTAATGTGATGCCTTCAAGAGCACATCATCCATGGCCCTGTGATGCGGTGACTGGGAGGACCATGAATTTTTGTATTTTACCTCCATTGGAACCTGGA
>NW_028081287.1:0-1232 GCF_014824575.4 Sturnira hondurensis
TGTTACGTAGCAGGATCGGAGCCCTAAAGTGTTCACTAGAGCAGGGCAACTAGGTCGCTGGGTTGTGACGCTGTATGTGGGGGTGGGGTCAAAGAGGAACAATGGCATCCCGTCTGCCGCTTCCCACAGCGGCCCCCACAGGTGCCGCAGCTGCCACCGTCACCAGGGCCCGCATGTTTCGTCCCACTGCACATGAGTGTGCCACCACTGTCAGCCCTCCACCAATGGGTTCGCCCCCTGGGGCCTGCATGGTCCGTCTCACTGTGCACGAATGTGCGACCGTGGTCAGTCCTCCCTGCAACCTCACTGGGTCCGGGCTACTTGTGCGCCTAGGTATGGGGATCCTTCCTGCCTGCACCTGCTCTGCTGCTAGCTCCGTTCCTCCTACCGTCCCGGTTGAACGGTTTCTTGTTGTCGGACTTCCATATAATTCAATTTTCTGTTCTTTGGCTGTGTCTTTGTTCTCCAAACCTTTGTTGTATTCAAACTTGGTTGTGGGAGAAGGCACAGTGTTTCCACCTATGCCTCCATCTTGGCGGAAGTCTCTCATTCATCTTACTGATGCTGGCAGTGTCCACATCATTATGGATGAAATGAGACATTCACATGGACTACTGAGTCCTGTGGAGTAAAATGGACAGCATGGCTTTTCTCTCTATTTTATATTTTTATTATAGTAGTGGTTGCATGTGTTTGTCAGAACTCACTAAACTGCACCCTTGAAATGGGTACATTTTATTGTATATAAATTATAATGCAAGAAACTTGATACAAAATTAAAATAGGAAAAAGACAGAATGTATGATTATAAGCATACTTACTCTGGCATATATTTTACCAGCAGCCAACAATGAGTCAAAAAAATCTTTATTTGTGGAAATAATAAACAAGTAGACTATATACGATGCTGAATCACCTTGGCTAGTATAGCTCAGGGAATTGAGCGCGGGCCTGTGAACCAAAGTATCGTGGTTCAAGTCTCAGTCAGGGCATATGCCTGGGTTGCAGGTCAGTTCCCAGCAGGGGAGTCACAAGAAGCAACCATACATTGATACTTCTCTCCCTCCCTCCTTCCCTTCCCCTCTAAAGATAAATAAGTAAAATCTTTTTTTTAAAAAAAGAAGCAAGAATTCAAAAAAATGAGGAGAGGATTAGGAACCTTCAGGGCATCTTTAAATTTTCCAACATCCGAATTATAGGGGTACCAGAAGGGGAAAAGAAACAGCCACAAG
>NW_028081288.1:0-1015 GCF_014824575.4 Sturnira hondurensis
TGAGTAGGAGTTGTAGTATTTTGAAAAGCTGAGGGAAGAAAAGAAGTCATTACTGGTGAGGAGAATTACACTGAGCAAAAGTCAGAATGAAAATCTGTAAGGCAGTGAGTAGACTAATCCGGTGAGTGAATAGACCATCATTTTGACTTTAGCAACATTCAAGTGTAGGTGAGTAATAAAAGATAGTGGGAAGGTCCCTGAGAAATGGATTGGGGTCAGATTAGGGCATTTTCCTAGCATTAGGAAAAGTAGGCGTTTTGCTGAACACGTGCCTAATACATTCATTCTATAGTCAACAAACATTTTTTACTGCCTTAAGTTAGGCACTGTATCAGGTACAGTGATTGAGTTAAGAATGATTTCTTACAGGCTATATTCTCACAGAAAGACGAGACATTACACAAAACTGTCCAACACAAAGTCAAAGTGACGACTGTGATCACAGTTTGGATCAAACACGGTAAGCACTAAGAGAGGTCCTCAGTAAGGGAGATGGCTTCCTGCAGCGGTGTTGGGGCTCATGAATTCAGTACTTGTGTCAGTTTCCTTTGTGCTGGTTCCCAAATGGAGCTTGTTAATTACTGTGCAGCCTAACTGGATTGAACGTAAGCATTGACCGCAATCAAGAAAAGGTTATTGTGGAATAGATCAAATTTACATTGTGAGGAAACCTTTGAAATTTTTGCACAGCTTCCAACGTGTGAATCTATACTGATTAGTTTCATAATAGGGCACTTTAAAAATAGTATTTTATCCTGGGATTTTGGAGAGATAAAATGCCCATAGCATTGTGAGTATCAGCATAAATAAACGATATTATGAATTAAGATAAACTGTACTTTAAAGTTTATTGCATGTTTTAAAATTCTGTATAGTAAGTGGTAATTAGGATTGCATAATCTTTATTTATAATTTGCCATGTATGTAACTTGTTAATTTAGGAATGCAGCAGTCTGTCTCCTATATTTTTTAATGTATTATAGTATTACATAATGTTTAATGCAGTAAGCAAAAT
>NW_028081289.1:0-2087 GCF_014824575.4 Sturnira hondurensis
TAAGCCTCTCCTCATTTTTTGAATTCTTGTTTCTTCATTCTTTTCTGTTTGGCTGTTTCTTTCTTCCTTCTGGTCCATTCCATTGATCTGAGTCCCAGTTTTCTTCCCACCACTATTGGTTCCCTGTGCATTTTCCTTCATTTCACTTAGCATAGCCTTCATTTGTTCATCTAATTTGCAACCAAATTCAACCAATTCTGTGAGCATACTGATCACCAGTGCTTTGAACTGTGCATCTGATAGGTTGGCTATCTCTTGGTCACTTAGTTGTATTTTTTCTGGAGCTTTGATCTGTTCTTCTGTTTCAGCCATTTGTTTTTGTCTCATCGGGCCTGTTACATATGAGGGGCAGGGCCTTAGGTATTCATTCACCAGGGCAGGACAACCCAGTTGCTGTGTTGTGATGGCTGTATCTGGGGGCGGGGTCCAAGAGGGAACAATGGCACTTGCTCCACTCTCTATCAGAACTCAGTCCCTCCTGCCACTTCCGCCAAGCAAACTGGGCATTTGTGGTCCTCATTTCCAGGTGGGTGGGCCTGTGTATGTTCTAGGATTCTGTGGGTCTCTCCAACAAACTTTCCTGTGAGGCTGGGAGTTTCTCCCTGCATGTCAACCCCCACAAGTGTTTTCAATTGTGTTTTGAGGCTTCATTTCCTAGCACTGGGACTCTGGGTTTCATGGTCTGTCTCGCTCCCCAGTTATGAGTGTGAATGTGGGACCATCTGGTGAGCCACCCACCTTGTGCACAGTGCCTCACTTCACACTCACCCCCCTTCCTAGATTTGCCTGTTGCCATCACGCGCCCAGGGTCTGCCCGCTGCTGTCTTGTGCGCCCAGGGTGCCTTGCGCTCCTGGTGTTACCGCTTCTTATGCTGAGACCCCCCCTCTGCTCAACCACCCGACTCTGCCCCACCTACAGGTCTGGATGAATGTGTCTATTTCAGCTCCTTGGATGTCTGAATTCCACACAGTTCAATTTTCTGTCAGTTATGGTTGTTATTTTGTTTCTAGATTTTTGTTGTCTTTATTTTGGTTGTGTGAGGAGGCACAATGTGTCTACCTACTCCTCCATCTTGGCCAGAAGTCTCAGATGCTCAATATCGCTAGCTATCAGAGAGATGCAAATTAAAATGCCAATGAGATACCACTTCACACCGGTGAGAATGGCCATCATAATCAAAGCAACAAACAACAAGTGTTGGAGAGCTTGTGGAGAAAAGGGAAACCTAATACACTGCTGGTGGAATTGCACATTGGTGCAACCACTCTGGATAACAGTACAGAATTTCCCCAGGAAACTAAAAATGGAACTGCCTTTTGACCTGGCAATTTCACTGCTGGAATTATATCCTAAGAACCGTGAAACACCAATCCAAAAGAACCTGTGCACTCCAATGTTCATAGCAGCACAATTGACAATAACCACATAGTGGAAGCAACCTAAGTGCCCATCAGTAAATGAATGGATCCAAAAACTGTGGTACATTTACACATGGAATACTATGCAGCAGAAAGAAAGAAGGAGCTACTACCCTTTGCAACGGCATGGATGGATCTGGAGAGCATTATGCTAAGTGAAATAAGCCAGGGGGTGAAAGACAAACATCATATGATCTCATCTATAAGTGGAACATAATTAACTAAAGAAACAAGCAAGCAAAGTATAACCAGAGACACTGAAACTAACAACAAACTGACAGTAACCAGAGAGGAGGGGAGAGTGAAATAATGTGGGAAAGAAGGGAAAGATTCATAAATGAACATGTATAAAGGACCCATGAACAAAGCCAAAGGGGGATAGAATTGAGGGTTGGTGGTGGGGGAGGGTAGAGTGAGGGAAAGTGGTGGAGGGAAAATGGAGACAACTGTATTCAAACATCAATAAAAAACAATTAAAATGAAATGACATTACTAACTCTATAGAATAAAAAATTATGAAAGAGTGCTATGAATAATTATACTCTAAGAAATGGGGAAATTAGATAAAATGGACACATTTCTAGAGATACAAAACCTACCAAGACCAACCACAAACAAACATAAATTTAATAGACTCATAACCAATAAGAAGATTACATCAGTAATCA
>NW_028081290.1:0-1527 GCF_014824575.4 Sturnira hondurensis
TGCAAGCCCATTTCAAGTGTTCAGGCCAAGGGTGGAAAGGCAGGGACCAGGACAGGGATGGTTTTGGGGGGGGGGGCGGATATAGCACACCACAGTGCAGCAAGCTGTAGAGCAGGCACTGGAGGCCTGGGTCCAAATCAGAGCACCCCCATGTATGTGGCTTAGCGACCTCGTGTGAGTCACTACTCTGGGCCTCATTTTCCTCAGCTGTGAAATGGGGCTCATAGTGCCAGCCTTTCCCACCTCACATGGAATTGGGGGAAATTAAATAGAAAAACAAAAAACACTTGCTGAAAATAGCCCACGGGTGTGTTCAGCTTGGCATGGACGCCATCTCTGACCATCTGTGTGGCACCTCAGGGTGCTGCCCTTGCCCTCCTTCCTGGGGGCAGAGGAGGGATGGCATTTGAGAAAACTCTGCAAGGCTTTCCTCCTCCTCCTGGCCTTTTCTAGGACATTACATTGGGAGCCCTGGGCCCTCGCCACCTTTCCAGACTAGACCGGGGCCTCTCTCCCTGGTCTCCGCTGAGAGCCCTGTCATGGTAGAGCTGAGCAAGAGGCTAACGGCCCTTTAGCAACTTCTCTCCAAGGAGCAACATGCATCACCTCTCTCCCAGCCTTGCTGTGTCCTCATGGGGACAGGACTCAGCGGAGGCACAGAGTGATGGGCTAGAGGCCCCGGAATCTGGAGGAACGGAAATGAAACACAGCCAGGTGTGGTCAAGGCAGTGATCAAAGGCGTCCCATGGAGGAAATGTGGCTCACAAAAGACGGGGACCAGGGGAAGCGGTCCCCTGCAAGCCACATTAGCCAACGCTGCTTTATGCAATTACAATTGCAAAAGATTTACTATCGCCAGGTTCACACCTTCCAAGACAATGTTCCAGATGGGATACTGCAGACACTCAGAGGAGAGAGGAGGGATGAGAAGAGAAAGAAAGAAGGAAAGGGGGAGAAAGACCAAATTCCAAATTTGAGAGTGGAAAGAAACAAAAGAAAATAGAGAGGGAGACTCGTCCCTAGGAAGGTGCAGTCCCGCTTTTTGTCCAGAACACACGTTCAGCTGTGTGTTTCGTTCACAGAAAACAAAACACGGAAGCACGGGCCATTTAGGTCCCAGTTTCCCTTTGCCCCCGACCTCAGCAACACTTAAAGTTAAGGACTCTGAGTTCACTCGTCTCTCTGGTCTCCATCTATGCTCCTTTGAAAAATAACATAGGGAAAAATAAGCATGTGTGCATCTGCGCGTGCATGCACACGGGCTCGTCTGGGGGCATTTTACGCAGGAGCCTCTGGTGGGGTGGCTGAGAAAGTGAGCCCAGCTTGGGTCCCATGAGGATTCACCCTGTCTGGAGGCTGGTCGCACAGCAAAGTCGGGCGTACTGCAGAGGCTGATTACCGCCCTCACAAACGCCAGCCCACATCATTTCACTGACTATGAATTTAAAGAAAATATTTGCCTGGCAAAAAAGAAAAACATGGCAAACTGTTTCTGTGTTATCACCAAGGGGTCCTTATTCTCCGCCG
>NW_028081291.1:0-1439 GCF_014824575.4 Sturnira hondurensis
GGAAAGACTTGACTTTCTCCGGCCTCCTCCTCGCACCCTCCCACGCGTCTCCAGGGTCTGAGTTCAAAGGCCCCACGCCCCCACCTGCTGCCCTTGATCAGCATCGCAGAGACCGAAGCTGCTGCAAAGGCGCTTGGCTGCTCCGGCTCCCGACACCCTTGAAGGCGGCTCTGCCCGGCCTCCTCAAGTTCACTCCCAAACACTACCTTGGCGAGCGGTTTTACTTTCACGGTCAACTCTCAAAACTACAGAAACACACGAGGCGGGGCGGGGGGTCTCTCTCACAGAGCACACTCCCGTCTGCATGCTCCCTAACCCCCTTGGGCGCCCACATGGAAACGTACGTTACACACTGAGTAAAATGGAGGGTTTCCTGGTTTCACCTGCAGACTTTTTTTGGTCATTGTTTCTGCATCTGCGCTTCTTCCTGACATACTCTCTCTCACCGACAGCTGACCTGCCTGACCCTTGGCCACATAGTGCTGACCTCAATCGTGAAGTGAAGGAGACCACTGAACGGAATCCAACCAGCGTCTCCGGCGTTCATTCAATGATGGTGTCTTTGAGAGAACGTTAGTGTGCCGAACCATTGGTCTGGTACTAGACGTAACCCTTTTCTCTGCCCCCAACGATAGCAACAAAAATCACTGAGCAATAATGAATTTATTTTTATCCTTAATGCTGTAATCAAATTCTGATACTCGCCCAAGTGAGTTTCTGAGCAGCATGGACTTCTTCTACATTGGGTTGAAATATGTTGATATAGAAATGCAATGCGCTAGTTGGAGTGTCCCCCCCCCAAGATGGGCATTTCCAACCCGGTGTTTGCCTTACACAGAAGAGAAGAGCTCACCGCCACCTTCATGGAATCCCGTAGTTCCGTGCACGCCCCGTAGGGGTGCACTGAGGCGAAGAAGGGAAAGAACACAGACGTTTCCCTGGCGTTACTCCTGGGCTCACCGTTGGTTACCTTTCCTACGTCCGTACAAGCAGGAACTCACCCCCAGGCCCTAAGAAACTGCTCCTCATTTGTTAAGTATCCATTGCTTCCTGATGGGGTGCCTGTTTCTTATACTGGGGACCCAGTGGCAACCAAACAAAGCCCTTGGGCTGTGGGGGTGCTGTTCCCAGGGGGAAACCAGTGGAGGGCAAAGAAAAGAAAGAGCAGGGTAAGAAGAGAGAAAGGGACATGGGTGGCCAGGCGCGGGGCAGGCGGGTCTGCGGAGTCTCTCAGAAAGGCAGCGCTGGGATGAGACCTGCAGAACAGGATGGCGCTGGGCTCTGAGCGAGGGGACACCGGGGACCCGGCTTCTGAGGCAGCAGGATGTCCTGCTCACTGGGGCTCAGGAGCGAAACAGGGGGAAAGCGAGGGGTGTCAGAGGCTGGGAATGTCTGTGTGCAAAGTTTTCTCTTTTTTCAAACTCTGGCTAAAAAGTCTA
>NW_028081292.1:0-1754 GCF_014824575.4 Sturnira hondurensis
TATAAAGTAGTACCAAGGTTAAAAGACAAAATTAGTAGATCATATGTAATTACAACAATAAATTAAGAGAAACACACAAAAGAAGTAAAAAAAATGGTGACTAAAACATAAATGTACAGGGGAAAAGTAAAAACTGTAGTAATTTTGGAATGTGTTTGAACTTAAGTGTCTCTCGAATAAACTTCTATAAACATAGCTTGATATATATATGAAGCACCCCATAACCATGAACCAAAAATCTACAAGAGATACACAGTCACATCTCAGTAGTTGGCTTCAGAATTTGTCAAACCTTGAATTTATTGCATTTGACAAGAGAAAAATGTTCCAGCAGTACGTACTTGCTCAGGATTCATCACACTTGGTAGAACTTGTATGAGTCACAACACTGCCCTGCAAGATAAATAGTGCTTCACTGTACAGGACACATTGGTTTTGGCACTCATCATGACTTCTGAAACAAATTAACAAGTATCAAAGTACGTACCACTGTACAAGAAATAAAGAGAAAGGAATCCGAATTATAGAAAGTCATCAACACTGAAGACAGAACAAGAAGGGAACAGAGAAGAACTACACAATCAGAAAACAATAAAATGCCAGTAACTTACATAATTATCAATAATTGTTTTAAATGTAAATAGACTAAATGCTATAATGAAAAGACACAGGGTGGATGAACAGATTAAAAAGAATAAGACCCATATACATGCTGCCTGTAAGAGACCCACTTCAGATCAAAACACACAACAGAGACTGAAAGTAAAGAGAAGGAAAAAGATACTTCAAGCAGATGAGGGGGAAAAAACTGGGGTAGCAATAATCAAAACATAGATCAGATAAAACAGACTTTAAAACAAGGGATCTTTTCTTCTCTGTAACAAGAGACAAAGAAGCACCCTAGCTGGTTTAGCTCAGTAGATTAAGCACGGGCCTGCAGACCAAATAACCACAGTTCCATTTCCAGTCAGGGCACATGCCTAAGTTGCAGGCCAGTTCCCAGGAAGGGACCCACAAGAAGCAACCATACATTGATATTTCTTTCTCCCTCTCTCTTTCCCTTCCCCTCTAAAAATAAATAAATAACATATTTTTTAAAAGAGAGAGACAAAGAAGGGCATTTCATGATAAAGGGATTAATGCAACTAGAGGACGGACGTAATTCTTATAAATATACATGTCCCCAACTGGGCCCCCAAAATATATAAAGCAAATATTGATGGATATAAAGGGAGAGACTGACCATAAAAAAAAGTCATGAGGGACTTAAAAACCCCATTGACATTAATGGATAGGATCATACAGGCAGAAAATGAACAGGACAACAATGGCTCTAAGTGACATAGTGGGCAAAATAGGCTTAATTGACATTTATAGGACATTTCATCCCAAAGCAGCCAAATATACATTCTTTTCAAGTACACCTGAAACATTTTCCACAACAGACCATGATAGGCTATAAAACAAGTTTCAATAAATATAAGATGACAAAAATCCTATCAAGCACCTTCTCCAATCACAATGGTATGAAACTAGAAATCAATGACAAGAAAACTGAAAAAAATAAAATAAAAAACCAACCCACAAGAACACATGGATGCTAATTAACATACTATTAAACAATGAATGGGTTAATAAAAACATAAAGGGGGGATATCAAAATACCTTGAGACTAATGAAAACACAATCACCTTAAATCTACTGGACACAACTAAAGCAGTTCTAAGAGGAAAATTCATAGCCTACTTCAAGAA
>NW_028081293.1:0-887 GCF_014824575.4 Sturnira hondurensis
CAATGTACTAATAGACGAATACACAGGGTGCAATGGGGTCTTCAAAGGACAATGAGCTGACGTGGGGTCCAGGAGTCAGGAAGGCATCACAGAAGAGGTGATGTTTCCAAATCATTGTGGAGGATGTAAGGTTGAACAGGTGGAAAAGAAAGCTCCAGCTCTACCATTCTGTTGGTTTCTTCTAATTTACTTCCTTCTGTTCCTTTCAATTCTTTGTCCTGCTTGCTTTTCTTGCGTCTCAGCCGTATTCCCAGAAGCCTTACAGGATAAAGGAGCTGGGTGCAAGTTCTCTAGGGCTACTTCACGCCCTGCAACCTGTTGTCCACTCCCGTGTGGGCCAGCTGTGGAACCAGGAGATCCCACAGATGTTGAAGATACTGGAAGGTAAGGGATTGCTGAGGATTGGGGAGGAATGGAGCAGGGACACTGGTCAGACTCCAGGAGATGCAGAGTTTCAAGGGGCAGGATAGACCTGTCTTGGGGTAGGGGAAACTGACATCACCCTCTCTGTCCTTCTGAGATGCTTTTGGACACATCTGCTAATTGGGGTGATGCTCAGTACTGAGCAGATATGCAGTCCGGGGTTCTGTGGCTCTGGAGTTCCCAGAATGAATCCTGCCCCTTCTTATGGGCAGAGGATCAGGGAAAAGTCTGTGTTTTGAAAATGGACATACCACTTTTGTGTCCTTGGTCTGACTCGGGCCAGCTCAGTCTGACCTTTGGAAAGTCATTCATGTTTGGGAGTCCTGTGAAGTGGGAGAGCAGTTATCCTGCAGGCTCAGTGCTGCGTGGTCTTCCAGTGTTGTTCCCCCTGGCTGGGGCTTTATGGTTGGGCGGATCCCATGCTTTTTCCTGTGTTAGATCACTCTGAGGAGACCCTGAATCAG
>NW_028081294.1:0-1193 GCF_014824575.4 Sturnira hondurensis
GGAAAAGGGGACTCTAGTCCACTGTTGGTGGGATTGCAGACTGATACAACCATTATGGAAAACAGTAGGAAATTTTCTCAGAAAACTAAAATTGGACTTGCCTTTTGACCCAGCAATTTCACTGCTGGGATTCTATCCTAAGAACCCTAAAACGCATTCCTTCCAGATACACATTCACCAATCCCAAAGAACATATGCACCCCATTGTTCATAGCAGCACAATTTACGATAGCCAAGAATTGGAAGCAACCTAGATGCCCATCAGTAAAGGAATGGATCAAAAAACTATGGTACATATACAGAATGGAATTCTACGCAGCAGAAAGAAAGAAGGAGCTCCTACCTTTGCAACAGCATGGATGGAACCGGAAAGCATTATGCTGAGTGAAATAAGCCAGGTGTTGAAGGACAAGTACCATATGATCTCACCTTTAACAGGAAGCTAAACAAAAAAAGAAACTCGCAGCAAAAGACAACTAAAGACACTGAAATAGAGAACAGGGGGTCAGTGACCAGAGGGGAGAGGGGAGGGAATTTCAGGGGAAATAGGGAAGGGATTTAGAGGAACAAATATAAAGGATACATGGACAACAACTAAGAAGGGTGGAAATGGGAGGGAGGGGGGAGCACAGGGGTGGAGTGGGATGTGGTGGGAGTAATAGAGAAGTATACTTGATAAATGATTAAACAATTTTTTTTAAAAAATCACCAAACTTCTAATAAAGAGCTAAACATTCTAATAAACTTCGAAATAAATGTGTGCTATACAAGATTATCCTACAGACAGAATTTGGCAGGGATATAATGAGGAAGAGGCAGAGAAATGCTAGAGAAGGAGACCTGGATCTTCAGCCATCAAAAACTCACCTCTGCTAGATTTGTTTTTAATAATGCATGGGTTTTTGTAGGTAAATCAGGTTATCGCTCCACTACAAAGAATAACCATCACTCTTGGACTAGGATGAAAATCTTCTGTTTTTACTGTTACAATTTTTTTAAATATAATTTTTATTTAATTCTTGTTCACGTACAGGTTTCTGTCTTATATTCCCAACCCTGCCCGCCCCCCACCCCATGCTCCCCGCCTCCCTCCCCTTTCCACCCCCCACTCCTAGTTATTGTCCATGTGTCCTTTATACTTCTTCATGTGAGTCCATTCCCTTTTCCCCTATGATTCTCTCCCCTCTCCCCTC
>NW_028081295.1:0-1355 GCF_014824575.4 Sturnira hondurensis
CAGCCCAGTAGGCACTAAGTTCTCAGTTCTGAGGACTAAGAGCATCTGCTTCGGTGTTCACTTCCTGGGGATTGTCACAGTTAGCTCCTATGGCAGAAACACTGAGAGAGTTCCCATTGTTTTGGGACCACGTATCAGTGCTGGATTTATCAATTATGTGTGAGTTATGTGTGAAAACATGTTTTAAGTCACTGCACATCTCTCCCCTATGTCAGTCTTGTCATCATAATACAGCATCAACTGGAACCTGCATGAAGTAAGCATTCTTGCTAAGAAAGTGTTCAGAGTAATCTTACAAATCAAATAAACCTCTATCATTTCAATAAATGTTCATCATGAGATCTTCCACAAGAAGACAAGGTGCAGTTGGTTACTGTGCAGAATCAAGATGGAGAATATTTGTTTGCAAGATCAATCACTGAGAACCCTAACACTGTGATGTGTCGTCAACTTTGTCTGCTTAAGCTGTCTCAGTGAGCCCTGATGCCATGCAGTTCTGCCCTACTCAACCTCAGTAATCTTTCCTGACTCTTCATGAGGTTCTGGAATTTTCAATGGGTCTCACAGATCTAGGGAGCAAGGACTGTGTTACATAGCACCTTTGTAAATTAGCGTGACATTAGTTAACATGTTCCTCCTGTTTTTCCACTGAATGAACCTTTAAATTTACATTTATATTGAATTGGTGCTCATAGTAGAGACTGTGAGATGCCCCAAAGTCTGCGAGCTCTTGTTTCAGTCATCAGATGCAGGAGAGCTGTTGCTGTAACTCAGCCTGGTTGCAGGCTGAGGACCAGGGTTCCCAGGGCAGGAGGAGACCTCTGCCCCAGCTCTATAATCAAGCACGCCAATGGGAAAGGGTTGATTTTCCCTCCTCAGTTTGTTTCAGTCAGTACCTTGGTGGACTGCAGGGTGTCCATCTGCCCTGGGGAAAGCCATCTGCTTTTCTGAGCCACCATTTCAAAGGTAAGTTCACGTGTAAACACACTTGGACAAAACCATGAATGACTAGCAGCTAAATGGTTGGACTCCTAGTGATCTAGGCAAACTAATACAAAACCAACAGTCATAACAGAACTATTTAGAAGGGTTTCAAGACAGAGATAATATGCATCTGCCCAATACAGGTAGATAGAGATGAATCAACCAATTTAGACTCATTATGGTGGATGATTTCTCAGGGACCTACATGTTGAATGTCAGGTGAAGAGGAAGCTCCCTGCCAGTGATGAAGAAAAACCTTAATTAACCTCCACATTCCTTGTGCCTTCAGAACCTGTAGGCCCTGAGCAACCCCTGGTGTTTACAGCCCCTCCTGTTTGGAAGTTTTTGTCTGGGCTCAGGCTGATTTCCCC
>NW_028081296.1:0-724 GCF_014824575.4 Sturnira hondurensis
CTTCTACAAGGCCAGAATTATTCCCATACTAAAACTAGATAAAGACATGACAGGAAGAAAATTACACAGCAATATCCCTAATGAATGTAGATGTAAAATTCTCAACAAAATTATATTGAATGGAATATTAAAAGGGCATTTGTGCTGAGTAAGTAGGAGTTTTTCCAGTAATGTAAGAGTGTTTTGACATAAGAAAATAAATCCATGTAATCCATCATATTAATAAAATGAAGGGGGGGGACACAATCTCAACTAGTACATAAAATTATAGATGACAAAACACAACATTCTTTCATGATAAAACCTTTCAGAAAACTAGAAATAAAGAAAAATGATCAGCATAATAAAGGGTATTTATGAAAACTCCATGGTGAAAGGCTGAAATATTCTCACTGATATCAGGAAAAATATAAGGGTAACTGCTTTCACTGCTGCTATTTTTACATCACCATAGAAGTTTTAGACAGAGGTATCAAACATAAAAAATAAATAAACATCCATATTGTAAATGAAGGGGTAAAATTGTCTCCATTCAGAGATGACATATTCTACATATAGAAAAACAGTTTGGCAGTTTCTCAAAATGTTACAACTCATTAATATATACTCTTAGGTATATATCCAAAAGAACTGAAAGCAAAGACTAGAACAGATATTTGTATATAATTTTTTATAGTAGCATTAACCACAATAACTAAAATGTGGAAACAATCCAAGTGTCCAT
>NW_028081297.1:0-560 GCF_014824575.4 Sturnira hondurensis
TATTATCATTATTTTGGTGTTATTTTAGTCTCAAATACATTGATTTAAGTTTTCAATTTAAAAATAAACTTGCATTTAGGGAAAACGACAAGTATTTTAATAGCCCCAGCTGAAGTGACTAATGAGGTGAAAGTTCCAGTCATGGCTGCTGGTTCTGTGGAGGGGCAGGTCTTGCCCAGGAAGATCCGCACCTGCCCCTGCAGTGTGATCAGACCTCCAGACAGCAGCTGAGAAAAGTAAACCGAATTCCGAAGGGGAGTAACAACGGAACTATATTCTTTAAGACGAGCCGTTGTAATACTCATTCTAAGCCACGGAAAATCTGTCACGATAATGAAGGTGGGAGTGCCTATTGCTATATGATGCCCAAGTCCAGATACAGCTAAGCATCCTGCAGTTGTGTTGCAGTTCCACAAAGTGCCGACAGACCACTTTTTGAAAAGTGAGCAGCCAGTGTCTTTCTTTCTCTGATTCAATTTTAAAAGGTCTGGCGAAGCAGAAAGTCTGATGATGGGGAAAAACAATAACAACAACAAAACCCCCACAAAAACCTGGCCACT
>NW_028081298.1:0-781 GCF_014824575.4 Sturnira hondurensis
GACTAAAATCAACCAGTTCTGTGAGCATCCTGGTCACCAGTGTTTTGAACTGCGCATCTGAGAGGTTGGCTATTTCCTTTTCACTTAAGAGTTATTGGCTCTGGGGCTTTGAGTTCTTCTTGAGCCATAATGTTTTGGACTGTTCGTACCTGTTACGTATGGGGAGCGGAGCCGTACGTGTTCACCAGGGCGGAGCAACTCAGTTGCTGGGTTGTGATGCTGTATGTGGGGGTGAGGTCAAAGAGGGGCAATAGCGGTCCCTTCTGCTGCTTCCAGCCGCTGGGACCTGCGTGGTCCATCTCACTGCTTGCTCCTTTGCCTGGTTTATCTGTGCACGAATGTGTGACCGCAGTCAGCCTGCCTCCTTGCACCCTTGATGGGTCTGCCTGTTGCAACTCCACGCCTGGGATCTGCCAACTGGCGCCCATGCACCTGGGTCAGTCTGGCCGGAGTTTTCCTGCATGACCCTGCTCCGACCCAGCTCCACCAGTCACTGGCTCCATCCCTGTTACCAGTCTGGCTGAACGGTTCATTGTCGTACTTCCGTATAGTTCAATTTTCTGTGTTTTAATTGCGTTTTTCTTACTAAAACTTGTTGCCCTTAAACTTGGTTGTGGGAGGAGGCCTCCATCTTGGCTGGAAGTGAGAAAACAGACTCTTTACCTGAAACATTGAGCACTGACTGCAAGCTAGGTAACATCCATGCTTCTTTATTAATTCATCAAACACATACTCACATGTCCTGGGTGTCAGGCCCTGTTCTATGCTCACGAGCCTCTGC
>NW_028081299.1:0-504 GCF_014824575.4 Sturnira hondurensis
TCTGTTGTTATAAAAATATGATCCTTGTACAAAACCGCCAAAAATTTACTTAACAAAGGGAGAGGAGAAGTCAATTCTATCAGTTCATTTCCTATACTTACTACTGGTAACATATTGGTGCATACATTTCTAATTCAATTTCCCAATTATTTCTCATGCTTATTAGTGAAGTACAACATTTAAATTTGTTTGAGAAATTATTTTAAGAAACACGTGTTATTGTGAACATTTTTTACACACATTTTTTACAACATTTTTTACCAACATTTTTTGCTGAAATCACAGCAGTTGTCATTATGAGCACCTCTGACAAGAGAGAGAGGCTGAGTCACTCTGGAAAATTACGGTCCTTATACCCTAACATGGAATGACAGGAGGACACAGCCACTAATCTGCCCGTTGCACAAAGGTTTTCAATTGTCTGGGAGGTGAAAGTGTACAGGAAACCCCCTTCACTTTACTTGGTCCCCACTTTGCTATATCATGCCCTGTTCCTTCTAGAGT
>NW_028081300.1:0-976 GCF_014824575.4 Sturnira hondurensis
AATTTAGAGTTACTTCTTTCTGTCATTTCAGGGAAAGTAAAGTTGGTCTATTTTGTGCTTTTTTATTTATTCAAAATTCATTTTCTATCTTATATTTATGCAATTAACAAACAATCTCTTTTTAAAATATATTCTATAAAATATCTCAGGAGATCATTACCAACTCTAAATGTTTACTTAAAAGAAGGACCACAATTTTCTTTTCCTGTGAATAATCTTTTGATCATTTCCTATTAATGATCTAATAACATCGAAAAATCATCCTTGTTTCTTCGAACATTCAGCTTTAGATCTCTTTTTCTCTTTCTTAAAGTGTCATCCCTCATACTCTTTCTAAAAGTCTACTACAGTCAGCCTTTATGTTCCCAGAAAGCCATGTTATTTTTTTGACAACTTGTTACTTTACAGGCATTCTAGAACAGAGTAGGTGGTTGGTTCTGTGTAAGCTATTGATTTAAGATCTCATTCCTAATTGTGTTTTTAAGGTGCCTTATTTAAGGTAAATCAGCATACAAGAGAATGCATCATTTTGGCATTACAGGACAGGTTTAACAGAAAACTATACTTGAACAAGAATTAAATAAAAACAAGATGCAATACTAAAAATTGCATTAAATTACTACATCATAGTGGATTCTTACATTATTATTGTTCATTGATATTCAAATATAGATTATGTGCCAGGCATTTTGATAGAGGCTGGGGACACAAGGAGAAGCAGAAGAGGTCCCAGTGCTCAAACCTACAGCCTCTTGTACAATGTACTATTCTCATTTGTGAGTTAATGTCTGGTTTATCCTAATGTGGTGCTATACTATATTATTTTGACCTGGCCTTTCAATCCACTGACTTATTTGAAATCTCTACTTTGTTCTAATTAGGAGATTTACAGGTAGAAGTAAACACAAAAACAATAATAAGCCCCACAAAGGAAGGAACAGCTATTTTAAAACTTCTTTTAGCTTCTCTAACTAGA
>NW_028081301.1:0-1951 GCF_014824575.4 Sturnira hondurensis
CAGTGGTCATGGACATTTGTTGTCCAAACAATTAGAAAGTACCTTGACTTTCTTGTCTTCTTTGGCTCTCCCCTTCACTCCAATTTAGCCAAGACTCCAACAGTCTCACCATAATCCTAATCACCACGCAGTCTGAAAGACAAACTTTTCACTCTGACCACAATTCTTCAGTTCCTTGCTCTCCCAACTCACTTGTCACTTCATTGCCAGTGGCCTGGGCAGTAGCACTGGTTAAGCAGGTCATCAGTTAATGTTCCAAGAAATGATAGAAATGAAATTCGTTCTTCTTTGTACATCATTCTCCAATTCACTTCGTCCTCCCCCATCCTCATGGCCTCATCTCCTCTCTTACCTATAGCTGCCACTTCCTCATATCTCAGCTTATAGCCTCATCTTCTCTAAAAATCTAATAAATCTTTCTGAAGCACAAATCTCATTANTGTATCAGGCTTATAGGGAAGCTTTTCAAGAACAACAGAATGTCAGGGAGAGTTTCCTTATATTTCATAAAGAAAAAAGGTAGGGCTTGGCAGTCCGTAGTATGGGTGGAGGGTGGAGGGTGGAGGGTGTCAGAGTCACACAAGGACATGTCAGGCTCTACCCTTGACTGTACAACTCAAAGCAACTTATTTCCCACTCTTTGGGCATTTATTAACCCAACTGCAATATGGGAATGATAAATCCAACCTCATAGACATGTTGTGAAGAGTTTAATAGGACCGTGCTCATGAAAACTGCACAGAGTTATGTAATATGCTCAGTGAATGACATCACTAGCAGTATTATTTACATTTAAAAGAAGAAAGTTCACCAAGATCCTGATTTGGAAATGTTTGGGAACTAGTTCTATGGGGCAGTTTCATAATACTGTGAATGTTCTAAAGACAACTGAACAGTAATTGCTTTAAAATGCTTAATTTTATGTTATGTGAATTTGCCATAAAAAAAAACGTTCTCATTTGGAACCAGGCCAGAAGTTTCTGGCACACTTCTGAGCACCAGCCAAGTTTTTCCTGAGAGTTTTGAGTCAGGCTGGAGAGTAGAGGATAGAACATTGTGTGATGAGGTTGGTGGAGGGGACAGGATGTAGCTGCCAAAGATGTTTGTTCTGTTTCCTCCATCCCACATGTCCAAGACTTGGATTGTGGTTCTCTGTGCCTAGACTTTCCTCCTCTTTTTCCCTACTTGGTGAGCTCATCCCACAAGACCCAGTTCAATAACATCTCTTCTAAAAAGTATTCCCAAACCTAAAGTAATATATTATCACTAATCACTACTACTTAATACTAATAACATCATTGAGGACTTTAATTTATTCAGGCCTGGTCTTTCACTAAGAAATCCCTGAGAACAAGAACTGTACCTAGTTCACCGTGTCCAAAGCTGAACTTATTATCTGCTTCACACCTGCTCCTGATCTGCATCTCCAAAACAGTAAATGACACATCCATCTATCCTCCACATTGGACTCCTTCCTTTCCCCTTTACCTCCACACAGCCAACTTACAACAAAGTAAAAATTCGTTCTTCTTTGTACATCATTCTCCAATTCACTTCGTCCTCCCCCATCCTCATGGCCTCATCTCCTCTCTTACCTATAGCTGCCACTTCCTCATATCTCAGCTTATAGCCTCATCTTCTCTAAAAATCTAATAAATCATTCTGAAGCACAAATCTCATTATTTTTTTCTCAACTTAAAAACCTTCTGTGGCTTCCTATTGCTTCCAGACAGAATACAAACTCCCCACCAAGTTGCATAAGGCTCCATAGGGTTTGACTTCAGCTGATGACTCCAGTTTCAAGGGTGAACAGGGCCCCAGGTCTCTACTCTAACATCGCTCAACCCTACTCTTTGGGGATCTTATCTATTTATACAAGTTTATTCCTCTGCCTGCAATTCTCCCTGACAACACTCTCTATCCTTCCACTGAAAATCCTTGTTGACCCTTT